>NW_027397072.1:42351961-42352440 GCF_003265705.2 Callorhinus ursinus
ATGACCTCACTGATATGAGGAATTCTTAATCTCAGGAAACAAACTGAGTGTTACTGGAGTGGTTGGGGGTGGGAGGGATGGGATGGCTGGGTGATAGACATTGGGGAGGGTATGTGCTACGGTGAGCACTGTGAATTGTGCAAGACTGTTGAATCACAGATCTGTACTTCTGAAACAAATAACGCAACATATTTTAAGAAAAAAGGAAAAGAAGAAGATAACAGGAGAGGAAGAAAAGGGGAGTATGTCAGAGGGGGAGACGAACCATGAGAGATGATGGACTCTGAAAAACAAACTGAGGGTTCTAGAGGGTAGGGGGGTGGGGGGATGGGTTAGCCTGGTGATGGGTATTGAGGAGGGCACGTTCTGCATGGTGCACTGGGTGTTATGAACAAACAATGAATCATGGAACACTGCATCAAAAACTAATGATGTAATATATGGTGATTAACATAACAATAAAAAAAATAAAAAAAAAA
>NW_027397072.1:42352540-42512472 GCF_003265705.2 Callorhinus ursinus
AAAAAAAAAAAATAAAATTCAAACTTAATAATTGTTCTTTCTCTTTCCAGCTATAAAAAAAAACTTCATAAAGTGTCCACACAAAGCTGATATGAATATTTATGGCAACATTATTCATAATAGCCAAAAAGTGAAAACAGCCTGATGTCCACCAAATGATGAATGGATAAACATAATGTGGTCTGTTCACACACTATTTTTCAGCAATAAAAGGGAATTTTGTACTGATATGTGCTCTAACATGAATGAACCTTGAAAACATTGTGCTAAGTAAAAGAATCCAGTCACAACAGACTACATATTGTATGACCCTATAGAAATGTGAAGTGTCCAGAATAGGCAAATCTATGGGGAGATAAAAAGTAGATTAGTGGCTGTCAGGATCTGGGGGAAGGGGACACTTGAGGTCATGGCTAAGGCATATAGGATTTGGTTTGAAGGTGACAGAAATGGTGTAAAATTGATTGTGGTGAGGGATGTACAAGTCTGTGAATATATTAAAATCCATTTAATTGTATACTTCAAATGAGTAAATTTTAAGGTATGTATATTCTGTGAGCCACAAACGGTCTAGGTGATTGAGAAATTTTAACTCTTTTGAACTTGATTACAACACTGTGATACACATAGTGCTATTATCCCTTTAACACACACAAAAATACATGGATACACAAAATCTTGCTCATTGGCTACACATTAGGAAGTGATGAAATCTGCAGTTGAACCCAGGCAGTCAGCATACAGATTCCATGCTTTTCATTTTTACATTATGCTGTTTCTATCAGGCAGTAATTTTATTTACTCATTTCTGTAACAGCAAGAACCATCTGGCTGCTCAACATCATGTGAAAAATAGCAAATGAATGTGTGCTTTATTGTTCAGAAGGTACAATAGCATTACATATACCAGGCCTTGCTCTGGTCACAATGCAAACCCAAAGGAGCTGTAACATGGAGAATAAAACATTGCTTTCCCACCTTGCATGTTACTCTTTTAATCAGAGTTTACTGTGTACATCAATGACTTGAAACCAACAACAATAAGCAATCATGCCTACAACTGTCATCTCCTGGGCTTGCCGGCTCAAAGCAGTGGTTTCTTCCTGTTGACACATACTGCTTAGCTGCTGGCATGACAAGTTGTTTTCTCACTGAAACTCCACTAAAGCACTATTGATTTTGTCTGGATGGCTAAAAAAGAGTCACTATCTGGTTATCATCTCCCTTGCATTGGCCTTGGGACTGTAATTTTCCAACGGAGGCATAATATAACTAAAAATACCTACCCTACACATTAAAAAAAAAGCAAAAAATACTAATAATGCTTTCTTTCTCTTTTATGATTTTTAACCCAGTGAATACAATGAAATAAGCAGCTTTTCTCTTGGGTGCACTTCTTAATGATGAGTTATTCAACTACTTCATAAAGTCCTTCTCAGCCACAGAAATTTCAGTTTCTGGCTAAAGGGGAAAACATTCTACTGAAATATAAATGGAAAACTTCAGAAAGTTAGTGACAGTCACAGTAAATATTTCTACCTTATACTTTCACTTCTCTTTTCTTCACTGCCTTTTTTGAACATGATAAAGTAAGTCCTTTACCTTTTCATACGGATATCTATTTATCTCAAGGAAAGAACAAAATGTGAACTGTCACAATTGAATACAGTCATTCTATACCAGAAGTCACAGTTATTGTGGAAGGGAATTGTACATGGTAGTGGCGATATTATGAGTGTCTTCCTCCCTGAGACACTCCTCAGCAAGATGTCTTTATAATGAGACCTGCAATCCAACATCAGTTATCTTAGATGCCAGCTGAAGAGCAGAAGTGGAAAAGAAAAAGAGGAGAAAAAGCAGCTAGTGAAATGATCCCTACTACTATCACTGTAAATGCCATTTATTGTAACGTTCTGTTTGGCCCCCTCCTTAGCACACCTGTGCATGATCTTGTATAGTCCCTACAGAAACACTGTGAGGTACATTTTATTAACTTCATTTTATAAATGAGAAGACTCATGTTCAGAGAGTTTAAGAAACTTGCTTTGAATTACTCTGAGAGTATGTAATATATGTTAAATTGAACCTAGATCTATCAGATTTAAAACTTGTAACCTTTAAACACTGTGATATAATCCATGACCCTTCTCTGCTAAGTTTCTCCATTCCTAAATTGTAAGGGTTGGTCATTTAGTGACATTTAAGGTAAGCTTACTCACTGAACAACCAACTCATAAACAAATGAAAACAAGAGAAGACACCCTAAACTCAGATCAGTGATAGGCAAAAAAATGGCAATTGCTAAAGAGAATATGCAATTTTTAGATATACCCCATCATTTCATAGCAGTAGGTGAATGTTTGTAACTTAAGTGTTTTAAGAAAAATAAGGAACTTGACCCAATGTAACCAAGTATTTCTTCAGAATTTTTCTCAATACAGCTCTCCTGATAGAAATTAAAAATTGTTCAGATTAACACATGACTTAAACACTGTCTTCCCTATAGAGGTAATTCTGTAATGATGAACCGCAACAACTGCTAATCTAAAGCCTATTACCTACTCCTTGAGGTAGTAGAGGGAGAAAATTGAGATCATGAGCATAGTTTATTTGTTTGTTTTCATTACCCTGTTCAAGACTAAAAAAGAGGGTTTTGTCTATCTGACATGACACCTTTTTTCTGTTATCAGGTCAGAAATCAATAAATAGTAAAAGGATACAAAGTAAATTTTGCCTAACACATACCACTGGCCATATTTTAAGTATACTTCGTGACATTACTATTATAACTTTCAGAAAATAATATTGAAATACATATTTGAAACTAATGACAGCAAATAAAAATGTATTTATTTAAACATGTTTTCACATACTGGGGACTTAAAAATCAATGATATTTCATCATAAAATTCTTATAAAAAATCTAGTGAGAATGAGATTATAATATGGAAAAAAGATAATAGGCAGGGAAACTATTCTAGCCTATAAATAAACAAGAATGAAATAGAAATACTAGCAATAAACGGAATTAGCCAAGAAAAGTACTATATTATAAATATGCAAAATAATACATAATGATGAAGGGACAAAGGAATATAAAAGGAAATAAAGCTGTACAAAACATTCTGAAGTCTTATAACATAACTATAAAAACAGTTTCTTTCTTGAATTTAGATTAAAAAATTCTCATCAAAATAATAGCAAATCAAATTCAACATACACCATGACCAAGCAGAATTTATTCCAGGTATGCAAGGTTCACTCAATATTCAAAAACCAATTAATATCATTCCCCCCATACCAAGAACTAAGGAAGGAAAGTCATATGGGTATATCAACAAAGAAAAACATTTGACAAAAATCCAATACTCATTCATGATAAAAAGTCTCTGGAAATATGGGGGAAGCACCTAAACTTGATAGAGAAGAGCTTAAAAAAACCTATAAGCTAACATCATACTTAATGAGGAGAAATAAAAATTCCCCACTAAGACTGGGGGCAAGGTAAGAATATCCCTTCTCACCACCCCATTCGACAACGTGTTGGAAATCCTCTTAGTAAAATAAGAAAAGGAAACAAAATATAGAGAGAGAGATTTGGAATAAAAAAATTAAACCATCTTAATGCCTTTGTTCACAGATGATGACCATGAATAGCATAAAAGTCTAAATAAAAGATTTCAGAGAACTGTAATAAATGATTACAGCAAGGTCACAGTATACAGGTTATTATACAAAAATCAATCACTTTACTATTTGAACTGAAATTTGAAATTTAAAATGTAATACATTTACAGTAGCACCAAAAAATAAAATAGGTATACAACTAATAAAGTTTATGTAGCATTTATATGTGGGAAGTATAAAACTGATAAAAAGAAATCAGAGAAGAGCCAAACAAATGGAGAGATATTCTATGTTCAGGGGTTAGAAAGCTCAATATTGTTAAGATTTCAGTTTTCCCAATTTAATCTATAGATTCAAAGTAATTCTAATCAAATCCTAGAAATCTATTTTCTGGATGTATATAAAGTGATTCTAAATTTATATGAAGAGGCAAAACCCAGAAAAAATAACATAGTACTATAGAAGAAAAAACTTGGAGGACTGACATTACCTGACTTCAAGTTTTACTAAAAAGATACTGTATTCAAGACAGCAAAGTGTTGACAAAAGAACCAAAGAGATCAAGGGAACAGAGTCCAGAAACAGACTCACTGAAATAAAATTACCTTATTGCTGCAGAGTCACAAACTCTGAGAACTGACAGTCATTTCAAAAACAGTGCTGGAACAACTGGAAATCCACATGCAGAAAAAATAAAGAATTCTAGACAGAAATCCTACAATTCTCACAAAAATAAACTCAAAATGGCTCATATAACTAAATATATCAAACGACACTATAAAACGTCTAGAATAAAAAACAGGAGAAAATCTATATAACTTGGGATTGGCAATGAGATTTCAGATACAATACTAAAAGCCAATCCATGAAAGAAGAATTGAATGAAATTAGACTGCTTAAAGATTAAAAATGTTCTA
The DNA here is from genome assembly GCF_003265705.2 of Callorhinus ursinus. Taxonomy (NCBI): domain Eukaryota; kingdom Metazoa; phylum Chordata; class Mammalia; order Carnivora; family Otariidae; genus Callorhinus; species Callorhinus ursinus. The sequence goes on from NW_027397072.1 coordinate 42,357,085, forward strand.
GAGAAAAGCACTGTTAAAAGAATCAAAAGACAAACCATAAACTGGGAGGAAATCTTTCAAAATACATATTTGATAAAGGACTTGTTTTCAAAGCACACAAAAAAACTTAAAACTCAATATAAATAAACCAGACTATTAAAAATAGGCAAAAGATTGGGAAAAGCACCTCACTAAAGATACGGAGATGCAAATAAGTATATGAAATAATGCTCATTATAATCTGCCATCAGGAAGCAAATATTAATAAAGTAATCATGAGAAATCACTACATACCTATCAGAACGACTACCCACCCACCCACCCCCTAAATTAGCAATGTCACACTCTGGTGAGAATGCAAAATAATAAGAACTTATATTTATTGATGGGGGAATGAAAAATGGTATAGCCATTCAGGACACAGTTTCTTACAAAGCTTCTTACAAAGATAAACATGACAACCCATGTATATAAAAACTTAGATACAAATATTTATAATAGCTTTATTTATGATCACCAATATCTGGAGTAACCAAGATATCCTTTGATAGCCGAATGGACAAACACACTGATACATCCATACAATGGAATGTTATTCAGTGATAAAAAGAAAAAAAAAAAAGAGCTGTCAAGCCATAAAAAGACACGAAAGAACCTTAAATATTTAGTGATCATTGGGAGAAGGCAGTCTGAAAAACCTACATACTATATGATTTCTATTATTAGACTTTCTGGAAAATGTACCACTTCAGAGACAGGAAAAGGACCAAATGGTTTCTCCCCTGTGCAAGAATGAATGATACCATGTCGAGATGACTGCACCTTCACTGCTTGGTCCAAGTTAGTGCTCTGCTCCATGAACTGTGAAAGTAGACAGCAAAGTAAACTATGACAGCTCACAGGACAAAGTGAGAAGCGGTGCCAGGATAATGACCTGCACTCTCTAGTGGAAACAGAACTATGTCCTTGTGATGTACTTATTTATATCTCAACCTTATGGACACTGGCCAGATTGCATTCTTCTGGAAGGCAGAAGAGAATCGCAGAGAGGATTGCAGATACGAGGAGACAGCAAAGAATGTGGAGGAGGCATGTGCTTTCAGGCAATAACTTGCTCTAATAAGAATGGAAGGCCTGTTGACCCCGCCCACTGCAGCAGCTCCGGAGATGGAGGAGGAGTAGCAGATGAGAACACGGACATACAGTCTAGAAGGTGTGTCCAAGAATGAGTAGCTTTGTTCTCTAATTTGTTTCCCCCTTTGTTGATAACACACTGCCTCTGAAAAATATGGATGTATTAAAAAAACCAAAAACAAACCCAGGGATTGAGCGGATAGGGGAAGGGACAAATAAAGCACAGAGAATTGTTTGCACAGTAACATTTTTTCTCTGTCATACCGTAATGGTGGATACAAGACATTAGGCATGTGTCAAAAAAACATAAAAAGGGGCACCTGGGTGGCTCAGTCGGTCAAGCATCTGCCTTTGGCTTGGGTCATGATCCCGGGGTCCTGGGATCGAGCCCCGCATCAGGCTGCCTGTCAGTGGAGCGTCTGCTTCTCCCTCTCCCCTTGCTCATGCGTTCTCTCACTCTCTCTCTCCCAAAAAATAAATAAAATCTTAAAAAAAAAAACACATAAAAACTCTTCACAAAGAGTGAACTGAATGTATGCAGGTTAAAAAAAAAATATTTAGGAGCTAGACGGGACCCAGGAAGGAATGCAGACTGTAATAGGAGAATCTAAATGCATGATAAGTGCACGAACGCACGTCACTGAAGGGGATGGAGGGGAGAATGGTGACCCGAGTATCTATAGAAAGGAGTGACGTCTGTAAAACTAAAGGGAAAAGGAACTAAACCCAGATATATTTTACTCTCGTTGATAAACCTATTCCCCTCCGGGGTATGGTAGATACTACCATATATACATACCGGCATGAAATAATGAAATCAATGGATGGCAGATGGCAAAAACCAATGTCCTCCTGGTGGAGTAGAATTTACAGATAAGTAAGAGGAGGATGCAATGATCCATGGGTAATGGGTCAAGTATGGAGACATTCGTGTGAACTCATGTTTAGCTTATAATAGGTACAGATAGCTACATAATGAATTATTTCTAGACAGGCTTATATACACAGGTTGATAAAAACACATATTTTTTGCTCTGTCAACTGAGAGATGCTAAAGAACTAACACTCTAGTAGCAACAAGCAACTGTAGCACCCATATCTTGGTTTTTAACACCATTCTTAAATGACAAGAACCTAGGCTCCTTGGAGAAATAGCTGTTTCTAGTAATATGGCAGGAAACATATAAGATAAACCTGAAGTGTCTTGAAGAATCAGAAAGTGAGGAAGTACTCAACACCCCGATCACACACACACCCATTATGGGGGTATGTCAAAATAGTGCAGGAGTCAACTAAAATAGCTCCCACTAACCAAATTTGAAACAATTTAAGCAACAAAATAGAATATTCTTGGATTATTACCCAAAGTATAAAATAAATATCTATGTGTTCATTTTAACTTAAATAAATGATTGAGCAAATTAATAGAGAAGAGACAAGTCTCCCATGTTGATGGATTTTAAATAACACTCAGATGTTAGCTGCATATTCTGACTTCGTTCCAAAGTGTACAGTATGGTAAAGGTAGAAAGGGAGAGAAAGGGCATTTTGCAGTGAAGTGAACCTGACAAACACTAACAAAGACAGGTTAAAATCATGTTGATTGCATGTACACTTCATATGATGGGATGAAAATGACATTTTACCTCTGTGGTCTTCCTCCCAGTAATCCATAACCACAGTATTATCATGAGAAAAACATCAGAAAAATTCTAACAGTGGGCCATCCTTCAAAATACTTGACTAGTAGTCCTTAAAACTGTCATGGTCATAAAAAACAAAGAAAGTCAGAGTAAAGTCCGCAGAGAATCTGCTTCTCTTACTTTAGGCTAAGAGTGGCCTAAAGACACATGCCAACTAAATGTAGCATGGCATCTTGGGTGAGATACCAGAATAGAAAAAGGACATTAAGTAAAAACAAAGAAAATCTAAACAGACAGTGGACTTCCATTAATATTTTGTTTTAAAAAAGCAAAGTTGGTGGGGTGCCTGGCTGGCTCATTTGGTAGAGCATCCGACTCTTGATCTCAGGGTCATGAGTTCAAGCCCCACATTGGGTTTGGAGCCTACTGGGGGAAAAAAAAAAAAGCTAAGTTGACTTCATTAAAAAATTCAGAAGTGTGACAGTATTAACAAAATAAAAAATGTCAAAGCCACAAAATGGGAGAAAATATCAAACAATTACATATATGTGTGTATATATATATATATATATATATATATATCTTAGGTGTATTATATATAACTATCTATCTGACTAGATAGATATCTGACAAAGGGCTTGTATATGTAACATATTTTAAAATTACATCTCAAATTTAATAATAAAAACCACACAACAAAAAGTGAGCTTTATATTTTTACAGATAATTTCAAAAGAATACATATAAATTGTGAATGAGTACTGGGAAATACTCTCAACATGACTAGTAATCAGGAAAATACAAATGACTAGAGTGCAGAAAGTACTGTTCAGACACAAGAAGATGTCAGAGACAGAAAACCAGGAAGAAGGAATTGGAAATAATCCCTTACCAATGAGTCCTGTCACAGGACATCACTGCACGTATAGGAGCTTCAGATTTCTCGTCTACAAATTAAAGAATTGAGCAGGATTATCCCTGAAGTCACTTTTAGTATTTTGAATATTTCTAATAGTTTATTTTAAACAAGAAAGATAAATAAGTTGCATGTTTTTCTTCCTTTTTTTTCCCTCCTGATAGCTGTATTAATTCAGTTTCTTTGGATAATTTCTGCAAAGTGGTAAATTATCAGAATAGAACAACGCATCAAAAATTTAAGCACTTTTTAGTTGCAATTTGTAGTGTGATCAAAGTGTTATTACCTTCAAAACAATTTTATCAATATGTGGCAGGGATACGGCCTTTAATTTTCTAACTAGACTACTATAATGCCACTGTTATTAAACTAAACATTGCAAACTGGCAAATATATAACCTGAATGTTACTATAACTTAAAATTTTGCTTAAAATACATCCCAGAAAGTTAAATTCACCTCTAACCGGGCCCTGGGGCAATGACTGATTTAACTATAAATTTTACAGTGAAGATACAAAACTCTGGAATTGCTATTTTTTTTTTTAAAGATTTTATTTATTTATTTGACAGACAGAGAGAGAGACACAGCGAGAGAGGGAACACAAGCAGGGGGGGTGGGAGAGGGAGAAGCAGGCTTCCCGCAGAGCAGGGAGCCCGATGTGGGGCTCGATCCCAGGACCCTGGGATCATGACCTGAGCCGAAGGCAGACGCTTAACGACTGAGCCACCCAGGCGCCCCTGGAATTGCTATTTTGTAATAAAAACACTGACGGAACTTTTAAACTTCATTTTTCTATCCATGTTGTTATGAAATTACAAGTTCCAGTCAATATCTTAAAGTTTGGGTAGTAAAAAGAACTTCCTAAGGTTATATTAGTGACCAATGCATATCAACGAGATAGAATGTCTTTAATCTCTGTGCACCGGAATTGTTCCTCCCGGAACAGAGCTGCGGATACTGAAGCTGCTCCTGAACAGCCTAGAGGGAATAAAAAACTCTTCGCATTTAAGTTGTTTTATGACACCAACATCACCTATATGAAGCATAAACAAATATAAATGTACACAAAAGCCGCTTTCCAAACATCTGTTCATGAAGACGTGAGATAACTTATAGTGAAACTCCATTCTTTTTTTTTCAAGATACACAAATAGGTTTTAACACATTAAATCCGCATCATTTGCTTATTATCCATTCTGAGAAGCTGAGTCCATTTCCAAAGGAAGCACAGCTTTGCCATGTCACATTGATGTATTTTACTGTAAAAGGTTGTGGGGTATGATAGAGGCTAAAGCATACAGATCAGCTAAACCAGGGAGCACTGGGAATATTAAATACACAAAAAAGCTAAGGTAGGCTAGGTAGGTTAACAGTGGTAAAAAAGTAATATCCATCGACTGGTTACAAGGCTAAAAGAATTCAGGAAATGTTTATTTTTTTCATTTCTATCTCACAATCCCATGAGGTATGTTCTGCTGAAATCCCACTATACAGATGTAGTAGACTGACTTAAGATGCCTCTTGAGGATCCCCATGCCCGAGATTGACAACCTTGTGTTATCCCCTCCCCCTGAGAGTGGAGTGGATCTCAAAACTTATTTCTAATAAATAGGATATGGAAAAGTGATGAGATGTCACTGCCATGATTATCTTATCAAAGACTGTGGCTTCTATCCCACTCATACTCTCTATTGGCCCCTTGGACTGTACACTTGGATGAAATAAACAGTCACGTAGAAGACGAAGCCCAGATTGGAGAGAACTGAGGAAGGTGCTGGCTGACAGCCTACAAGGAAGGCCCTCTATCCCAGACTGCAGGGACCTGAATTCTGTCAACAACTCTGAGTAAAATCGGCAGAAGATCCTTTCCCACCTGAGATTCCAGATGAGACCACAGAACTTTGTGCCCTTTGTGAGAGGCAGTAAAGCAGAGGACACAGTCTGTGCTTCCATTCCTGACCTTCAGAAAATGCCCTAAGAAATTAGATAACTGTCAATTTGTGGCTGATGGGAGACTAACTAACCTCTAGATATACCTACCTAATCTGATGGATCCAAATCATGAAGAGAACTAAAGAAAAACACAGGCTGAAGTGGTCTAGGCTTTTGAATCAATCAAGATTTTGCACAGTATCTCCTGCACCAAAGTGAGTATGGACTATTTGAAGTAAAGAAGGTGAGATGACAGGTAAATGCCACTTGGGAGGGGGAGAGGAAATAGAGATAAGTCAGTGGAAGTACCAGAAGTTTTATACTTGAAATTGTTATAATTACTACTTTAATTCAGATAATCCATTTAGAAACTATTTAGAAGTATCTGGTGATCTTTTTATGTATTTTTCTCTCTCATAGGGTTGAGTAAATTGTCTGAGAATATGTTATTTTCTTAAAAATAAATCTCTAAAAGAAATGGAGTCTATCAATACCTTAGCCAGTGGTGCACCAGTAAAAACTGAGCACTTTCTGTGCCACTGCCTACCAAGTGGAAGTATAATGGACTGCAAGTAGTTCCCAGAATCTTGCAGCAAAATAAGTCATTCCTAAATTGATACCATTTGGCATCACTCCACACGTTCAGTCTATTGTTTTGTTTACTTTTGAACTATCTATGGTTTCTATTCTAACTTTTGCATCATGCCTCCTCTAACACGTTCCTATTTTTTAATATTTTTATTAATATTTCATATTTTTATTTACATTAGTTGGAATACAGTATGATATTAATTTCAGGAATTAATTTCAGGAATAGAATTTAGTGATTCACTTACATATAACACCCAGTGCCCTCCTTAATTCCCATCACCCATTTGTCTTCTAACTTCAGTGTTTCATTTTCTCTTTTGGCCTGCCATCATTCAGTTCCGTGACAAAAGCTCTAGTTTAGCCTCAGACCCTGCTTCTTGAATCTCTCCACTGAGACTGTCACAACCCTCCTGAGATTTAGATGCTCCACATCCAGGGTGCTGGATATGATGCCCACCCTGGTCAGAAGTATTAAAGAAAACCATTAGAGAGCAACATTAAGAAGACAGCATCCTCTTTGAATGTGGAGTGTCTCCTCCCTGTGTCTCATTATAGGGAGTGGTGATCAGCACGAAATGTCATCCAGGCTGGCTTTAGCAGCTGTGTTACGTCCCAAGTAGAGTCTGGTATACTCTGATCCTACCTCCCTGCTTTGAAATCTACTTTCCTCCATTTATCTCTTTTCCTCCATTTATCTCGAGACTTAGAGCTGTTTCCTATAAAATGGGAATAACTACCCCTATAGGACTGACTGCAGGACAAAGTGAAGACACAGTATCTTTCACAAGAATTTGTCTGTGTTTCTAATTAGGTTGAAAGATACTAATTTATTATTTATTTATTTAGTGCCTCCTCCCACACTCCCTTTACCTCATACCAATGTGAATATATCTGAACATCATGGATACTAACTAACCTCTAGATATACCTACCTAATCTGATGGATCTAATGTAAAATTCAAGAGATAATGATAAACTGCACTACACATTGCTAAAACAACAAACATTTAACTTCTTGTTATAATTACTTGGTTAAGTTTTTTTGTTGTTACATTGTTTTGTTTTCAATGTACTGGTTTTGGCTTCTTAGTTATATACAATTGTTTGGCATCTGAGAGAATATTCACTGGTGTTAGGGAACAGCTGATGTCACAAGTGAATTTAGTTCAATATTTGAAAACATCTTCCAGAAAGCAGCTAAGTTCCGTTGTAAAAAATACTGTGTTCATATAGATAAGGAAGAGTTGTTTTATGAAAGAACCGAAGTCTTTTTCTATTGATAAGCATGCCCTCAGGAGATTTGATCCTAAATACAATGGTTTTCCGCATAGACTACCCAAGAGCCTTCAGGAAAGTTGTGTTATGCAGGATTGCAACAATGCATGAATGGTTGGGAATTAGAAAAGAAAATGGAATTTTGATTCTTTTTTAGAATTCAGAACTGCTTTGAAGCTTTCCCTGCCTCTCCTGATTTTAAACCTGAAGTCATGAAAATAAAATTTAGCTTAGTCGATTTCTATACACTATACACGAGGTATTCTGAAACTTTTAAATGTGTTTTTTTCTCTAAAGAAAACAATACTAAAAGTTTACAATATTATACCGCAGCATGAATTAACAGTCCATAGAGGCATTATGTAAGTCAGTGTTAATAAATGTAGCATCAAATATTTATAACTGTTGAAGTACTATCTTATAAAAAGCTTATTTTTCTTTTCTTTATCATGGAAATCTGTTTTTCCTAATTTTTGAGATGCCAAAAACAGAGAAGTCCTATCAGATACTGTTAATATGGGTCAGTCTAACCAGAATTGATCAGAGTGTAACCTACTAGGATTCCAAGACATCACTGTAATATATCATAGGGAACAGTTAATTCCACCTTTCTATGGCAATTCCTCACAAAATTGTAAAATGTAAATTAGTCTGTCTCCCTCACGTAACTATAAAAGGAAAAACAAATGAATGTAAAACAATGGTAAAAAAGCACACCCACATTAACACACACAGTCACCTACTTAATCCATTTCTGTATAATGTGGTTTCTTGCACACATACACTTTGCAGAATCTGTTGTCAGTATTTGCAGGTACCAGCTATTTTGACTTTGAATAATGTCTAACATAGTATTCACTTGGAACTAGAGATTTGTTTAATTTTCTAAAATCTTAACTTTTTAGTAATACGACTCTCATGGATTTGTCTGCTTCTGACAGTTTCAAAAAAGATCAATATTATTAAAAAGTAGGAACTGTTTTGCCAACATAGGATTTAGGAGGAAAATGCATATATGGAACCAGACTTTCTAATTATATTTATGTAAGTTCCTCTATTTTTATGCTACCAGGTTATGAATAATGCTTGTGGGTAGATGCTGTCAACCAAATATACCTACTCTTTTCATCTCAATAAAACCATAGATTTCTTCATGTCTTGTCTCTTCACAGAGAAGATTTATGCTTCAGAGTTAGGTTCTGATAGGTCTAAACTTAGTACAGTGGTCAAGTTCACATTTCCCCTGATGGTTCAGGCATGGAAATATGATAGAGTTTGGACCAAAAGGATATAGAAATAAGAGTTTGGGAGGGGGGGTTCTCTGAAAGGTTTCTACTCTGATCAGTAGCATACAAGTAATACTTAGGGACAGTAAGTTTCTCTTATTCTGCTTTACATTATCACGTCTGTATATGATTCCTGGTACTGTGACAGCCACTTTTCTTTCATATTGGAAAATAGCATGAGGATGACAGAGCTGTAAGCTGAAAAGAAACCAGATGAACTTGGAGATGATTTACATAAAATAATAAAGTGAGAGTTCTGGCATGAACAATCAGATCCTAGCAGCCCAGAATAAGAAGTTAGAAGGCTGTGAAAAAGAAAATAGGATTATTAACATTCACGCTTTAAATTTAGAATGTTTCTAGCAAATTTTTTTTTTTTTTTTTAAAAGGGGGGTTCCGGGGGGGGCGGGTAGAGAATCTTAAGCAGGCCTCCTGGCCAGTCTTTTACTTTTTAATGTCTAATCTTCCCACATTCTTTCCCCAACATCTCCCCTATGCCATTGCACACTGTATCTTATTTAGTATTTAAATTGAAAAAAAAAATTGTATTTTCAAGCATTCAATCTCCTCTCTTCTCTATCCACCTTTATTTTCAATGTATAATTAGCTACTGTATAATTCAGCTACTCCAGAAGCCATTTTCTATGAAATATGTCACATGGACATCTCTGAGTGTAGTTTCTCAGATGAGTATATTGTTTTAATAAGAGCCATCCCTGCCTGCCTTTGATTCCCTATGTGCCTCTGGCTATACAACACATAGACTCCACATTCCTTTTGTCATTCCGAGAAGACACAGATAGCTGAGCACTGGGGATTGCTTTTGAGTAACTGTTAACATTCTTGTCCTATTAGTATGCCCTAAGAAGGGCTTTGTAGAAGGAGTCCTGTGGTGAGAGGGAATCATGTGATCTAATCAGCTTTTGCTTATGGGTCAGGTGAGACTCCTCTCTCAAGGAAGTCATGCAAATTCTGCATTTTTTAAGTATATGTTAATTTTCAGTAAAAAAAGGAAAACTCAAATATTTGAGTCTCTTCTATAAAGATAAATTTGGGGTAATACTGAACCACAAATATTTCCTATCTCCCAAATCTTTTCTATCTTGCAAATTAGCCTATTCTGCCATTATCAGTTACCCCTTGGAATAAATCCAATCAAGGGCAATTTTAATTTAGTTCAGTGATTACAATTTCAGCTACTGGCCTTACATATCTCCATCAGGGTTTGCTTCTAAACCTCATCTCCTTTCAATTCCATTCTACCTTTATAGGTTTCCCCTGTACCCTGTACTCACTGACAGAGAGTTTTATCTCAAGTACTGATTGGGGAAACACTGAAGGAAACAAGATGTTTTCTGACTGCTTCCTTTCCCTCTCGTGCCAGCACCAGTTTTTGATTCCCACACCCAATGTAGTTTCTTGTTTTGTTGGAAATTATCTGCCTGTGCCCTAGCCAGCCCTCAGTCTGGATAGCAATGAGCGCTGTTTAAATTTTTGTGGTGAAGCTGGTGGTCTTTGAGCCGCACCTGGACACATACTCATAGTTTCTGAAGTCAGGAATTCTACAGGAGCACAGTAACCACCCCTCCTCTCTTGGGTTGTGTATACTTCAGAACATCTCAACTGGGTCCCTTTACCTGTTAGGTAGTCCTTCACTAGGAGGGATTGATAGCAACCATGACATTTTTTCCTATTTTCTACAGAATTCCCTAGACACACAAGGAATAAGGAGTCCTTTACACATGAAACTTGGCGCCTTTGGAAAACTTTATGCTTTTCCCAATTCAGTAAGTACTGCCTTCATCCCATAGCTCTTTACTTAATAGCCAGTGGTACCAGAGTCTAACTGCATGTTTTCACACTCAGCTAACTCTAGTTGGGGGGAAAGCCCTCCTTTATAAGGACACTAATTCCACCCATGTGGGTTCTACCCTCATGACCTCATCACCATCCAAAGGCCCTACCTCCTATCAGTACCACTTTGGGGGTGAAGTTTCCAACAAACAAATTTGGGATGGGGAAAGACCTAAAAATTCAGACCATCCTATCTAGTTCTTCAAGAATCAGTTTAGTTCTCATCTCTAGAAGAACTTTTCTCAGTCTAGATGTTCCCTGTGCATATGACCATGTTGCATTATGCATATGTCCCTGTTCTTACTATATCCTGCATTTTCTCCCCACTAAACTGGGAACTCTTTGATGGTAGGACCGCTGATATATTTATCCTATTATCTAAACGCCTGAAGTAACTGTGACACTTTGGTGTCTATTACAGTATTTTAGAATACTTACTCTCTCATCTGAGTTCTCTTGGCTCACTTAGTAATCCTGCTGAACATCTTCCTAGTTCTTTTTCCACCTTCCTTCACCTGGTGCCTGTAGGAAGCACAATTATCCCTCCATACTTGAGAGGAATTCTTCCCCAACCCCTACACAAAATGAACCATAGTACCTCCTCTCCATTTACAATCAGTGAGACTATTACATCCAATTGCTCCAAGGTTTCCTCTTTTTACAGCAAATGAGGTACCTTGGAAAGCTTAGGATTCCAACTTTCCGTAGATTAGTAAAAATCTCTCCTTCTTACATGACCCTCTGTATATTCCTTTCCTCTGATTTTGACCCTCAAATTCAGCTCTTCTAAATTAGGAGCCCCACTTCAGTCATATCAAGATGAAATTTCCCCCCTATAATATCGAGGTATTTGTTACCATGTTACCCTCTGGAAATATAACAAAGAGAAAGACTCTTTGGGAAGACAATTGGTCAATTATTTTAAGACAGAAAATATGTATCTTGGAATCTCTTCCAGAAGTAAAACATTCCTACTTTCCTTCAATATTCATTTTAAGAGATACATGATTAATTCACTTTTTTGTATGTGTGTGGAAGCCTTCTCTGATCTCCTTGAGATAAATCCCCCTAGTATAGGCCTGCATAATATGTATTTTTTATTCCTACCCTTTGACACAATGTAATTGAACTTTTAGTTATGGAACTTTCTGATTAATGACTCTTCTATCATTACATTATAAACTCCAAGAAAGCTGGGGTTATTGTAAATGGTCGCTTAGCATATAATGTGATACAATACTGGTTGAACAAAATTAAATAACTATGGCCTCAGTGAAAGAGAATTAATGTTTTGAATTTTATGCTATTCTCAAAATAAATCTCCAGCCTCTCTGTGCTCCCCTTAAAGGATGGTACCCATTAAACATGTTAAAATGGAAGTGACATGGCCAGTACAAAGTGCAACATGAGCCTCTTTCCTTGTAAGAATACCTATTTACTGGTAGCTAAACCATACCATGCAGTGAGCTTACTCCCAACCATATCTCATATTTATGTGATTCTACTTTTGTTTTTTTCCCTTGGCCCAATATGCCGTTTCACCAAGATTTTGTCCTCATTGGGATATTAACTTTCATTCTCATGGATTCAAGTCACAGTAGCTGATGATTCCCACCAGTCCTTACCATGTTTCTGATCTTCAGAATTATACATATCAGTCATACCAAATATATTTAAATTTTTTATTTGTATAAGTAAAGAGTCCTGAATTATACTTCTTTTAAAAATTGGCTATAATTGTTTTTGTGTGTTCTGGCTTATTTTACCATGCCATTGTCTATTATGGACAGAACTGGGTCCTTCCCCCACCCCCACAAATTCATATGTTGAAGTCCAAACACCAGGTAAGTACCTCAAAGTATGACTTTATTTTGAGATAGGGGCCTTTAAAGAAGTAATATAGTCAAAATGAACACTCTTCACTAATTCAATCTGACCGATGTCCTTATAAGAGGAAATTAAGACATGCAGAGAGATTCCAAGGGCATTCCTGCACAGAGGGAATACTGGGAAGAGGCAACAAGAGAATGGCCCTCTGCAAGCCAAGGAAAGAGACCTCAGAGAAAATACCCTAGTAAATACTTTGATTTTGGGCTTTCAGCCCACAGAACTGTGAGAAAAAAATCACTGTTGTTGAAGCCACCTATATTTTGGTATGGTGTTATGGCAGTCCTAGAAAACTAACACCTTGTCCATCTGCTAACTCAGAAAGAAACCCAAAGGTTCTCTCCAATTATTTAGTTATTTCTTCATCTACTTCATCTCATTAGCCACAAAGTACTCCTTATTCCACCACACAAAGCCTTTGGGCTCTGCCTGTCTCTATGCCCCCATGTCATGTTTTACTTGAATTACCAAGACACAGCTCATCCCAACTATTTCGCAGAAGATATTCCCAATACAACTATCCCTCAACTCTAGGTCATCTTTCAAAACTTCACTAATAATCATTTTTGTAAAATGGAACTTTTCTTTTTTTTAACACAATGACTATATTTATTATTTTATCACTACATTAGAAATGAAAATAAACTGAGAAGTTGCAAATGCATGCCACTTCATGAATATTGTGGAACAAGAGATACATCCACTGTAGAAAGTTAAAAGTGGCTTAACTTTTGGGGATGCAAAGACTACACAAACAAAAGTCATCGATGGTAATATTATTGACCGCAACTGCCAGATGGAATGTATGTATCAATGGAAAATTTTAAAAAGGGACCATTGGCTGGGAATACAGGTGGGAAGAAATCAGAAGATGCCTAAAATCTCTACAAACACATAGGTTTATAAAAAACAAGCCCCAAACTAAGACACTTAAGCAATGTTGAAATTTGATGTTGGGAGGAGATCCCCATTTTACGATGTTTGAACACACTCTTTCTCTTGTTGGATAGTTTCCTGTGAAGGGAGAGTATTTTTTTCTTCAGTATTGGTTTTCTTCAGTTTTGACCTGTCAAACTTCTCCACTTCAGACAAGTCTGGCTTATCACTCATCTTGACTAAAAGAAAGACTGATGGCTTGAAGACGGGTGGAAGGCCAACGGCTGGACCAACGCCACTCCACACACAGGACGATGTTAGCCTTCCCGCGCGGAACCCTTAAAATGGAACTTTTCGATCCTTCCCCCACTTAAAAGTTTTAATCAATAATATTTTATTTGAAAAATCTCCTTTGACTATTTTCTCATTTATCAGAGAAAGAAAATTGGTCCCAGTCTTTTTTGAAGTCTCATCTTCTGCCCCTTTCAAGCTCCTTCTCACATCAGACCCCAATTTTAGAAACTGCCCATTGCACAAAGGTCCCCAAAATGTCACACTTCATGTGACCAAGGTTTTGCTCACACCTTCTGTCATAGTTTGATTCCCCTAGAAATGCCACTATATATGTTTTATAGTTTCCTGCTCTTTAGCTAATTGGGCTTTTGCTTCATGGCTTTCCATAAAAAGTTCCATATTTCTTTTATAGAATACTCAGTTCTCTGAGATGTAACTGTTCTTGCATACCTTTCTCTACAACTAATCTCTGAGCTCCTAAGAAACAGGACACAGCATTGTTCTTTGTTATTTTCTCAGAACCCTAATATAGTAGCTGTAGGATGGAGTTAACTTAAATATCTTATCCAACAAAGAAAATAGGAACAAAAATTATATTGAGTAAAATGATTTTCTCAGAGTACTCACATTGGTGGGAAGTGGACATTTCATTTTTTTATTTTAATAGGATGGCATGGATTTGTTTTTATTTTAAAGATTTTATTTATTTGACAGAGAGAGAGCACAAGTAGGCAGAGCAGCTGGCAGAGGGAGAGGGAGAAGCAGGTTCCCTGCTGAGCAGGGAGCCCAACGCAGGGCTCGACCCCATGACCCTGGGATCATGACCTGAGCTGAAGGCAGCCGATTAACCGACTGAGCCACCCAGGTGCCCCAGAAGTGGGCATTTTAACTCCTGGCCCTTTATTACCAATGGCAGGCTGGGTTCAAACATTATATTAAGCAATACTAAAGAGCTGTACAAAAGATGAGTAATATAATTGGTCCAATTATATTTATTATCATGTAGTTCTTTGTTTAAAAACTTTCCAATATGCTATGGTTGAAAACTGTTCACAGCACACAGAAAGTAAAGCCAGCTGTGTGCAAGCCCTCACAGACAGGAACTGTGTTGCTCAATGCCAGCCGCAATGACACTGCAAAGCAATACAATCTCAAAAATTTCAGTGGCTTGCAACAAGTTATGTAAGAGTCTGCGGGTTTCACATGGTGGCTCTTCTCCAGGTTGTACATCAAAGTGAGGGTTAATGAAAATGTCTTTCATTCTGGGTCTAGGCTAAAGCAAAGGTCCTTTCATATTCCAGTAGTCCACTCAAGTCACATGGTCAAACCAGAATCAATACAATCTAACACAAGGGCTCTGACATTCACAGTGCATTGAAAATGGTAATATGCCTGCACTCCTAGTTTCACTGTAATTGGGCCTGAAAGCTTCCTAATGCACAGCCTTTCACCATAAATATAGTTAAAATATTATTAAGCTGTTTGAATTAAAAACAAGAAGAAAAAGAAATACATTGCTTTTTTCTGGTTAAATTCTTTAACTTAGGAAACCTAAGGAGAAAGTCTAATAAAACTTGAGGTTGATGAACTGTGCATAACACTGTATGTATTACTAACGTTTGGTGAGGAGTAAGAATATGGCAGGTTTTACTCATACATAGCTTGAAGAATTTGACTTTTTAACTAGTCAGAATTATCTTGACAGCAATGGTCCACATACAAGAATTGTGTTTCTGCATACAGAGAGCCATGTCTATAACAAAATGAACACATCATCACAATACTTCTTTGTGCAGGGAACATAATTAAAAATATACACAAATCAGGGGCACCTGGGCAGCTCCGTGTTTTAACGATTCAACTCTTGATTTCAGCTCAGGTCATGATCTCAGGGTACTGAGATGGAGCCCCACCAATCTTGAGATTCTCTCTCTCCCTCTCCTTCTGCCCCTCCCCCAACTCACTCACTCTCTCAAAAAAAAAATACATACAAATCAACTTTTATTTAAATAAGGGAAAGAGCTTATAGCACTAAACCAAACATTACATCTTGCTAATATGTTATTTTTTCCACACTATTGTAAAATCAAATGAGACGTGTTGTTTGCGGTCAAAACCTTAGCCCACATACCAAATCAGTTAGGAAATGGGGGCTGGCCCGAGCCACCTTGCAAATGGAATCCCATGTCTGCACTAAGCACATGACTTGCACTTTAGTATACTGGAAAATGAATTTTAATGATCAGAAATACCTCATTAGGTATTATTCAAAATGTCAGATATTGTGTGATTTATCCAGAGGTAAATTGATTACATTAGTCTGAATATGAACCATAAAAATCATTTATAATGACTATTTTTTGTTTATGTAATCTTTGATATTTTCTTAAGATGAACAGTATCTAAAATACTGAGAAAACAGCCCAACATTTAGATATACGGCCCATTTCAGTAAGTCAAATAATGGAGTAGAAGCAGCAAAATGACTTTTTAAAATTGCTTTAAAATATGGAAGTTCTTATGAATATTATGTTCATTCTGATCTTGTATAGAATTGCACAAGTCTATGGAATCTGCACAAATCTAAACAGAGTAATGCAATCCAAGAACTGTTTTGTAAGAAAATGTGTCAATTACACAGGAGGAAGATCAATACTATGGAGCTATATAGCAGATCATTTTTTTCCTATTTATAAATTTAAAAATGTTTCAAATAGGAGCAACAGAGTAGACTGACAGAGATATGTACTTTTAAAGATGGTAATTTGTTCAAATAAGCCCCTGGAGTGTTAGCAAATAATTATTTTATTTAATATGGCTTATTTTATTGATGTTCATAAAATTGCTCTTGCTCTTCCTTAAAGATCACCTCTGTGCTAATTAATTTGGTGGCTCAATTCACCAAATGATATTATTCAATTTTGGGTCTGATTTGGATTATTGAGGGAAATGAAGTGAAAGGGAAGTTGAAAGCAATAGGAAAAAATTGGCTTCATGCAACAACTAGGAGCACATTAGGGGGGAGAATCGTTAAGTACTGCCACTAAGAATGTTTAAAAATAAATACAAAGAAATTTAAGTTTTTAGAATTAAAAAAATAAGATATTGGAACTGACTATTTGATAGAATAAGAGAGAGGGAGACAGAATTTTAAGTTTTATAAACATGGTGATTTAAAGGAGAAAGATGAAACGTGGATAGAGTCAAGTTATTCAGGAATAAAATAAAAGAGTGGGACACCTGGGTGGCTCAGTTGTTGAGCATCTGCCTTCGGCTCAGGTCATGATCCCAGGGTCCTGGGATCGAGCCCCGCATCGGGCTCCCCACAAGCCTGCTTCTCCTTCTTCCACTCCCCCTGCTTGTGTTCCCTCTCTCACTGTGTCTCTCTCTGTCAAATAAATAAATAAAATATTTAAAGAAAAAAAAGAAAACAGAAAGGAAGGAAAACGTAGGAAGTTACAGATACAGAGAAAAATAGAGAAGGCAGGTAGGAAGGCAAAACCAGTCCAAGGGTGCTGGGAGGGTGCTGGCTTGCTACTGGACTGAGGCAAATATATGGGAATGAGGTTTTTGTCACTTTTACCTCTTAACCTGGGCTACTATAATATTATAGTGGTAAAACTTTGCCTATGATCTTTGAACTTTGAAATTATGTATAACCCAAAGCCATTTTCCTATTTCAGTAACTTTACAAGTTCATGTTCTTGTACAAGTTATTTCAGTAACTTGAAACATAATTTCGTGAGATTTTAGATGTTCTGTATAAACAAAAATTATTTTTTGCATGTTGGACCTTTAAAACTCTGTCCATTGGTAAAGTTAGAGAAATGACACTTGGCTTACTTATAAAACCTTCCTTGTAACCTTGTAATTTTGCTGGAAAGTTAACATCACCTACACTTACTTGTCCTTAGATGTGAATAAAACTTCCCCAAAGAACATTTGAGATGAGAGGCTCTACACCCTAGCCTGGATCCTTTCCAGCTCCTCTGAGCAGATCATGTGAAGAAATTGTGTTTGGGGGGCGTTGATCTGAATGCATCAAACTCACTGGATAATATGTGGATTCTGTTTCCTGTTAACCTGCCTATGTTTTCTGGGATCTTTATCACTGAAGTCACTGACATAATCTGCTCATGGTAGTTGTTCTTAATTTTTTTGGTTTTGTATTTTTGAGCAGAGGCTACAGTAATTCTATCCACAGAAATTTTCAAAGTCAGCATAGAAAAATGCCCAACCCACAGGCTTAGGTATACTTCATGTTTTAATTTAATCCTAATATCCCACCAAATTTTCCCAATTTCCCCTCTTAATCCTAATTAATAGGTTTTTGTGGAGATGGCTTTTCTCCTTTCTGAAGACCTCAGCTTTTGGGGCGCCTGGATGGCTCAGTCATTCAGTGTCTGCCTTTAGCTCAGGTCTTAGTCCCAGGGTCCTGGGACCGAGCCCCACATGGGGCTCCCTGCTTGGCAGGAAGACTGCTTCTCCCTCTCCCACTCCCCCTGTTTGTGTTCCCTCTCTCACTGTGTCTCTCTCTGTCAAATAAATAAATAAAATCTTTAAAAAATTTTAAAAAAGACCTCAGCTTTCTGAATCTGCCTGCTGGCAATCTCTTTCCATGGAACTGGATTCCCAGCAGCATTTCTAACTTCACTGGCTTGTAACATGCAGTGGATGAAGGGCTACTCAGGAATGCTACTTGGGTATGCCGAATGGGCTTAACGATTGCCCCTTGGGAAGCAGGGCGACCTCTGGCAATAGATGCCAATTCTACCTTGAACCTTCCTATGCTCACCTCAGCACCATCTCATGCCCTACAGCAACGATTCTTAAACTATTGGTGGTAAAAGATCTGTCCCCCACCCTTAAACATCAATTGGTCATGTATGAGTAATTTCTGTAGAACAAGACAAAATTACTATTAAAATGAAAGACAAAACTATAGAAAATATAAGTCCATGGTTTTTATTATTAGATTCATTTTATAAGTTTTTGTGTCAAAATGCTGTAAAAACATGTAAATCTTTAAATATCTGTGGTTCAGCAATTGTTTATGGATGCAACTTTGAGTAGGAATGCTGATACAAGCTGGTAGGGCTCTGACTAAAAATGTACTTATTTGAAACACAGAGTTGGAATTCAGTCATGCAACTGGTATTTAAAATTTAAAACAATTTTCAGAGAAAGACATGTATCATATGACCTCACTTATATGAGGAATTCTTAATCTCAGGAAACAAACTGAGGGTTGCTGGAGTGGTGGGGGGTAGGAGGGATGGGGTGGCTGGGGATAGACATTGGGGAGGGTATGTGCTATGGTGAGCGCTGTGAATTGTGTAAGACTGTTGAATCACAGATCTGTACTTCTGAAACAAATAATACATTATATGTTAAAAAAAAAAGAAGAAGAAGATAGCAGGAAAGGAAGAATGAAGGGGGGGATCAGAGGGGGAGATGAACCATGAGAGACGATGGACTCGAGAAACAAACAGGGTTCTAGAGGGGAGAGGGGTGGGGGGATGGGTAAACCTGGTGATGGGTATTAAAGAGGGCACGTTCTGCATGGAGCACTGGGTGTTATACGCAAACAAACAATCATGGAACACTACATCAAAAACTAATGATGTAATGTATGGTGATTAACATAACATAATAAAATAAAAAACCAAGAAAACACAATTTTTTAAACAAAGGCATTTAATTCAACAAATTTATATTGGATTCTGTGGACCTTTTGCTTGGTTAGCTTATTTGGTATGATTTTATGTGGCATTTTGTTCTTTTAAGCATATCTGCACGTGTATTTGAAACGTCCACTTTTATGTATGAACACAGATGGGCAGTATAGCTAGAACAGGTTCAGGCAAACACAGTGTGCTTTCCACTTTACAAACCATGGGCAACACCATGACTATAAGAAACTGGTCCTCCTTGTACCCAATGTGCCCATGTTCTCTGTGATCTAATCTTCGCTTGCAGACTTCCCTACTTATGTCTAATACCTGCAGCTCTATTCTTGGCCTCCTTATAACAACCTTTTTAGCGCAAGGGGTTTGAGGAAAACTTTCTCCATAAAGTATAAATGAGTAATAATTACAGATAAAAATTTTTAGGTGCTTGCTCTATGTCAGCTATAATTATATCCACTTACTCAATTTATCTTTATAACAACACATGTCAGTCATATGAAGGAATGAAGATTTTTTTTAAGGGAGGTTAAATAACATGTACAAGGTTGCAAACTCAGAAGTGGCTGAACTAGGACTTGAGTAGCAAGCTTTATGGACAGATTTTATGACCCCGCCACTGATATACCAGTATTTTGTATTTCCCAGGCCTATCTGTGCATTTAGAGAAGACAGAATCTTAGCAAAAATAATAATATAAAGGCTTATTACTAAATACCTTTATTTCAAACATAGAAACATAACTCAAATTCATATTTAAGAAGACAAAAATAAATAAACAAAAGGAAAAACTAGCTTAAAATGTAACTGGATCCAGGATATAAATGTTAATATCAGGGCTCTACTGATTTCCCTGGTTTTTCTTTCCTGTCTTATGGTTTCTATCACAGAGGGGAGTGCTTCAAGGAACTGTATCCTTTCATTTCTCATAAAACGTAATTACATTGCATTTCTTAAATTTAATAACAACTTCAAGAACATCCTAGGTATGACTTGACCTAGAACAGATTATATCACCATTTCTGCATTACCCACTGAGAGTCAGAGATGAGAAATTCTGATTGGCTGGATCTGAGTCATATAATTCCCTTCACTCTGAACCTACTTTCAGTGCCCTGGGAAGCATTCAGGCAGTCAATATCATTTTTTGTAGAAGATGTTCATTACCAAGAAGAACTGTTATCTATATGGAGCTATGTTTTTCAACATATAATATATTGCATACCAAACAGCTTTAATATTAACTAGACATTCCAAGGAAAATCAGGTAATAAAGGATGGTTAATGGAACATAAGACCACCAGATTCATAATGCATAATCTTTCTAATATGCTATAAAGAGAACCCCTTGCTCAAAACTAATTCTGCTTTTTTAAAATATATTTTAGAGCAGAGATTGACAAACCATGGCCTTCAAGCCAAATCTAACCCACCAACTATTTTGTGAATAAAATATTATTAGAACCCACCACATCTGTTTACATAAGCCATATGTATGGCTTTTTTCTACTCTTCAAAAGCAGAATTGAACAGTTTTACAACAAACTATAGTACCCACAGAGCCTAAAATATATCCTGTCCAGCCTTTTATAGAAAAAAAGTTTGATGTCTTCTGCTTATGAAACAAGTTAAAAAAAAAAGTTAAATTATAAGAATTTTTGGGAGAGCCTTAAACATACAGCAAATATTAGGATTTCAGTGACAGGGCCCTATTTAATGTAGAAAAAACTGTATCAGACATCCACTATGATCTACTGCCATTGTACATCCAAATAAACTATCCTTTTCCTTCATTCATGCTGTCCGGCCATCGTGTGACAATGATTTAACTTCCATAAAGTTCCACCCACAGATTAGAAGCTGCTCATTGTACAGTTAGAGCTATTTCAGTCTTCCTTACAGTTAAAATTTTCACAGTTAGTTTCTTAACAGGCATCCTGGTGGTACATTTTTTAAAAAAGAATCCTGAAGGGAACAAAATCTGAATATCATTTTTATGTTGATTACACAATGTCCAATAATTATAAGCAAAACAAATTGAACTTTATTACACAACATGAAAAGTGTTAGTGGTGGTTGCTAGAGCAGAAAAAGTGAACTGATTGGAGAAAGTGGAAAAAATGAAGAAGGAGACTAGCATTTAATGATTGCCTGCTCTGTGTCAGGCACTTTTTATGGCATGTAATTTATTTTTCACAGTTGCTTAGCAATAGAAGACATTTTCTTCCTTTTTCTGAAAATAAGAAAACTGAGATTCATAAACATTAAGTTACATGTCACAATGGTAAGTGTTAAGCTGGGCCATGTCAGAACAAAGCTCTACTTTCTCCATGACTGTAATCTGGGAAATGTAGTGCTCAATTTCCTTCACCTTTGATCTTAAGAGTCTGAGCTATGGGTCAGGACAAAGAAAAAAAAACACAAGCAAAGAAACCCAAAAAACAGGCAGACTAAGTGTTTGCCCTTTTTGAACAAATATCCCACCTCCCAGGAAGCTGCTTTTAGATCTCATTAGACAATAGAGGTTCAATGACACCTAAGTTTGCTAAGTATGTAATGCACAAAAGTGGCTGCTGTTCCATGTATTGAAAACAACGAATGACAAATACAACAGTATTGTAATAGTTATGTTTAAGTACTTGGCGTGTACCATCCATTAAGAGTCATGTATTAGTATTAGGCACTTGCTTAGTGAGATGTTTTATGTACCTAATGTTCATTTAATCCTGCAAATAACAATGAAACAGAGTCTGAGAGAAAACTGAGTGACTTGCTTATGGTAAAAAGTACCTGGTAAGCAGCTAGTAAGAGGCTAAATTGTGTGCCTTTGTCTCTGAAACACTATGTTACACTGCTTTACCTGTGCAGGCTTTTCAAGTAATGTATTCATTTATTGAAAAATATATATTCAGTGCAAACTGTGCACCCTGTGGAAAACAGTATGGAAAATTAAAAACAGAACTACCATATGATTCAGTAATTGCACTACTGGGTATTGCCCCCAAAATACAGAACAGTAATTGAAAAGATATATGCACCCCTATATTCATTACATCGTTATTTATAATAGCCAAAGTATGGAAGAAGCCCTAGTGCCCATGGATAAATGAATGGATAAAGAAGATGTGGTATATACACATAAAATATATTATCATTGAGCCATAAAAAAGAAATCTTGCCATTTGCAACAACATGGATGGATCTAGAGGGTATGCTAAGTGAAATAAGTCAGAGAAAGAGAAATACCATATAATTTCACTCTTATGTGGAATTTAAGAAACAAAACAAAGAAAAAATTTACAAACCAAAAAACACACTCTTAACTGCAGAGAATAAACTGGTGCTTACCAGAAGAGAGGGGGTTAGGGGATGGGTGAAATAGGTGATGGGGATTAAGAGTATACTTATGGTAATGAGTACTGACTAAGGAATTGTTGAATTCTGTACATGAATACCATACACTGCGTTGTAGATCTGAAACGAATATAACACTGAACATTAACTATACTGGATTTAAAATTATATAATATATATTCAGTTTCTACTTTGGGCTGTGTGTTCCATTGATAATGGAGATAAAACAGTAAGAATAAACAATTCTAAATTCCTGCCTTCAAGAAGTTCACTAATATATTTAGAAATTTAATGTGATAGCATCTGATAGGGTGGGGGGGATTCAGAGAAAGAACTTCATTTGCTCCTTAAATCATATATATGTATATACATATATATATATATATATATATCTCACATATAGGTATGCACATACAACATATATATTAAAATATATTTATATATTTTATATGTACTATTATATAAATAAATAACATCTTTACAATTCAAGAAAGGAGGAAAACCACAACTCTAACAATTTAAATATTCAAACAGAAACTAATTTTAAAACACTGAAAAATGAAATCATTCAATGTACAGAAACCAAACTACACAGGAAGAAAATATTGATAATTATAGGTTTTTGGTCCCATTTTTCTCTTGCAGGCATTCCTGAGAGTGTAATTTGAGTATCTGGGTCATTGGAAGAATAGGAACCCTCATATCCCCTTATGTGGTCATGTCTCTAAATTAGATCTTGTAAGACATAACAAATAAATGTCTTTAAAGTATAACGGATGGAGAACTGAAAAGATGGTGGATGAGTAGGGGACCCTATTCCAACTGGTCCCAGAATTGAACTGGGTATCTACCAGACCACTCTGAACCACCACAGAATCAGCCTGAAATATAAGAAGAAAGATCTGGATATCTACAAACAGAATACTGCCAGTAGTTGGACTCGAGGTATGAAGTAGGGAGCCGTGATTCCGTGGACAATTATGGGAGTATAAATGGAAATGGGAGGGAGCCATGGAGACCCTACACCACCGGTGAGCGAAAGCCTCCTTCGCTGGGGACCGGGCGGGCACACACTCGCAGACTGGTAGCGACAGGGAAAGGACTTTAGGGCAGCCCCTCTGACGGAAACCTGGAATGGCAGACCACGCGTGGGAACTGGGGGCAGCTGGCGGTTTTAGAAGCACAAAGGGCAGAGACTTGCCGGACGTGGAGGTGAGGACTGGGAGTACTGCTGAGGGGCGTACAACCCAGGACGCTGTAGTTTATACCAGCACAGACAGAAACAGAGATAGTGCGGCCTGGAGAGCTCACTGAAGAACAGACTGCAATGTCTCTGCTCTGAGGCAGAGGGTTGGAAACGATCTCTTCTGCTCTCACTCTCAGAAGAGATGGGGAAAGCCACCAGGGAAAGCCACCAGAGAATAAAAGCCCCCCCAAAATCGGTTTTCACTGAGCCCATCCCCTGCCACAGGGGGCAGGGCAACTCTGCCCAAACAAGGTTCCCTGAGTAGCAGTGTGGCAGACCCCTCCCCCAGAAGACAGGCTGAGAGAACGAAAGGCCAGCAACCCTAAGGTCCCTATAAGACAGGTGCATCTTGCTTGGGTTGTGGTCAATAATTTGGACTCTACATTCCCTCAACCACCCCTCAACAGAATGACTAGCAGGAGGAACCCCCAAAATAGGAAAGACTCAGAGACTGTGACTTCTGCCACAGATTTACAAATGGATACAGATATAACCAAGATGTTGGAGATGGAATTCAGGGTAGCAATTGTGAAGACAATAGCTAGAATGGAGAAATTGATTAATGGCAACATAGAGTTTCTAAGGGCAGAAATGAAAGTTGAATTGGCAGAACTTAAAAATGCTATCAATGAGATCCAATCTAATCTAGATAATCTAAAGCTAGGGTAAGCAAGGGAGAAAAACGAATTAGTGACCTAGAAGACCAATTAATAGACAAAAAGAGAAAAGAGGAGGCCAGGGAAAAACAACTCAGAATCCATGAAAATAGAATTAGAGAAATAAGTGACACCATCAAATGTTCCAATGTCAGAATTAGGGTGATCCCTGAGGGGGTGGAGAGAGAGAGAGGACTAGAACCTATATTTGAGCAAATCATAGCTGAGAACTTCCCTAATCTGGGGAAAGAACTAACATTTGTGTCCCAGAGGCAGAGAGGACCCCTCCCAAAATCAAGGAAAACAGGCCAATGCCCCGGCATGTAATACTAAAACTCACAAATCTTAGAACCAAGGAAACCATCTTAAGGGCAGTTAGGGGGAAGACATTCCTTACATACAGAGGAAGGAACATGAGAATAACATCAGTCCTATCCACAGAGACCTGGCAAGCCAGAAAGGGCTGGTAAGACATATTCAGGGTACTACATGAGAAGAATATGCAGCCAAGAATATTTATCTGGCAAGGCTGTCATTTAGAATGGATGGAAAGATGCAGAGCTTCAAAGACTGGCAGAAATGGAAAGAATCTGTGACCACTAAGCCGGCCCTGCAAGAAATTTTAAGGGGAGTTCTGTAAAAGGAGAAAGACCCGAAGTGTGATACAGAACAGAGATTTACAGAGACAATCTATAGAAACAAGGTCTTCACAGGCAACATGATGACAATGAATTCATATCTTTCAATAATCACTCTCAACATGAACGGTCTAAATGCTCCCATAAAATGGCACAGGGTTGTAGACTGGAAAAAAGATAGGACCCATCCATATGCTGTCTACAAGAGACTCATTTTGAACCTAAAGCTACATCCAGACTGAAAGTGAAGGGATAGAGATCCATCTTCCATGCCAATGGACCTCAAAAGAAAGCCGAGGTAGCAAGTCTTATATCAGACAAATTAGATTTTAAACTAAAGACTGTAGTTAGAGACACAGAAGGACACTATATCATTCTTAAAGGGTCTATCCAACAAGAATATCTAACAATTGTAAATATCTACACCCCCAAAATGGTAGCAGCCATCCACATAAAGCAACTGTTAACCAAAATAAAGAGTCATATTGATAACAATACGTTAATTGTAGAAGAGCTCAATACTCCACTCTCAGCAATAGACAGATCATCTAAGCAGAAAATCAATAAAGAAACAAAGCTTTGAATGACACACTGGACCAGATGGACCTCATAGATATATACAGAACATTTCACCCTAAAACAACAGAATACTCATTCTTCTCGAGTGCACATGGAACTTTCTCCAGAATAGCCCACATACTGGGTCACAAATCAGGTCTCAACTGATACCAAAAGACTGAGATTATTCCTTGCATATTCTCAGACCATAATGCTTCAAAACTGGAACTCAATCACAAGAAAAAAATTGGCAGAAATTCAAACACTTGGAAGCTAAAGACCACTCTGCTCAAGAATGTTTGGGTCAACCAGGAAATCAAAGAAGCACTTAAACAATTCATGGAAACCAATAAGAAAGAAAACACATCGGTCCAAAACCTATGGGATACTGCAAAGGAGGTCCTAAGGGGGAAATACAGAACCATCCAAGCCTCACTCAAAATAATAGAAAAATCCTGAATTCACCAACTAACTTTACACCTTAAAGAACTAGAGAAAAAGCAACAAATGATGCCTTAGCCACACAAGTTTAGAGGAGATATCAATGAATTAGAAACCAGAAACACAGTAGATCAGATCAATGAAACCAGAAGCTGGTTCTTTGAAAGAATTAATAAAATCGATAAACCACTGGCCAGACTTATCCAAAAGAAAAGAGAAAGGACCCAAAGTAATAAAATTATGAATGAAAGGGGAGAGAGATCACGATCAACACCAAGGAAATAGAAACAATTATTAGAAGTTATTATCAACAACTATGCCAATAAATTGAGCAATGTGGAAGGAATGGATGCCTTCCTGGAAACCTATAAACTGCCAAGACTGAAACAGGAAGAAATTGACAACCTGAATAGGCCAATAACTAGTAACGAGAATAAAACAGTGATCAAAATCCTCCCAAAAAACCGGGGTGCCTGGGTGGCTCAGTTGGTTAAACGACTGCCTTTGGCTCAGGTCATAATCCTGGAGTCCCGGGATCAAGTCCGGCATCGGGCTCCCTGCTCAGCAGGGAGTCTGCTTCTCCCTCTGACCCTCCCCGCCTCATGTGCTCTCTCTTTCTCTCATTCTTTCTCTCAAATAAATAAATAAAATCTTTTAAAAAAAATCCTCCCAAAAAACAAGAGTCCAGGGCCTGATGGATTCCCTGAGGAATTCTACCAAACATTCAAAGAAGAAATAATACCTATTCTCCTGAGGCTGTTTCAAAAAATAGAAACAGAAGGAAAGCTTTCAGACTCATTCTATGAGGCCAGCATTACCTTAATCCCCAAACCAGGCAAAGACCCCATCAAAAAGGAGAATTTCAGACCGATATCCCTGACAAATATGGATTCCAGAATTCTCAACAAAATCCTAGCTAGTAGGATCCAACAATACATTAAAAGGATCATCCACCATGACCAAGTGGGACTTTCCCCCGGGAATGCAAGGGTGGTTCAACATTCGCAGATCAATCAATGTGATAGAACACATTAATAAGAGGAGAGAGAAGAACCATATGGTCCTCTCAATTGTTGCAGAAAAAGCATTTGTCAAAATACAGCATCCTTTCCTGACTAAAACTCTTCAGAGTATAGGGATTGGGGGAACAGTCCTTAAGATCATAAAATCCATCAATGAAAAACCCACAGCATATATCATCCTCAATGCGGAAAAGATGAGAGCCTTTCCCTTAAGATCAAGAACACGACAAGGATGCACACTCTTGCCACTATTGTTCAACATAGTACTAGAAGTTCTAGCAATATCAATCAGACAATAAAAAGAAATAAAAGGTATTCAAATTGGCCAAGAAGAAGTCAAACTCTCTCTCTTCACAGATGACAGATACTTTATGTGGAAAATCCAAAATTCTCCACCCTTAAATTACTAAAACTCATACAGCAATTCAATAATGTGGCAAGATACAAAATCAATGCACAGAAATCAGTTGTTTTCTTATACACTAACAATGCAACTGTAGAAAGAGAAATTAGAGAAACGATTCCAATTACAATAGCACCAAAACCCATAAGATACTTCGGAATAAACCTAACCAAAGAGGTAAAGGATCTATACTCTAGGAACTACAGAACACTCATGAAAGAAATTGAAGAAGACACAAAAAGATGGCAAAACATTCCCTGCTCATGGATCAGAAGAATAAACATTGTTAAAATGTCTATGCTATCCAGAGCAATCTATACCTTCAATGCCATTCCGATCAAAATTCCAATGACAGTTTTCAAAGTGCTGGAACAAACAATCGTAAAATTTATATGGAATCAGAAAAGACTCCAAATCACCAAGGAAATGTTGAAAAAGAAAAACAAAGTTGGGGGCATCACGTTGCTGGATTTCAAGCTATATTACAAAGCAGTGATCACCAAGACAGCATGGTACTGGCACAAAAACAGATATATAGACCAATGGAACAGAATAGAGAGCCCGGATATGGACCCTCAACTCTATGGTCAAATAATCTTTGACAAAGCAGGAAAAAATATGCAATGGATTTCCTGAAGAGACAGTCTCTTCAATAAATGGTGCTGGGAAAATTGGACAGCCACATGCAGAAGAATGAAACTCGACCATTCTCTAACACCATTCACAAAGATAAACTCAAAGTGGATGAAAGACCTCAATATTATCCTTGTTTATGTCTGGGCTCTCTATTCTGTTCCACTGACTGTGTGTCTATTTTTATGCCAGCACCATAATGTTTTAATTACTATAGCTTTGTAGTATATCTTGAAATCTGGAATTAGGATACCCCAGTTTTGTTCTTCTTTGTCAAGACTGCTTTGGCTCTTCAGGGTGTTTTGTGGTTCCATACACATTTAGGATCATTTGTTCTAGTTCTTTGAAAAAATGCTGTTGGCATTTTGATAGAGATTTCATTGTATCCGTATATTGCTTTGGGTAGGAGAGTCATTTTAACAATATTTGTTCTTCCAACCCATGAGCATGGGATATCTTTCCATTTGTTTGTGTCATCTTTAATTTCTTTCATCAGTGTTTAACAGGTTTCAGAGTACAGGCCTTTCACCTACTTGGTTAAGTTTATTCCTAAGTATTTTATTCTTTTTGGTGCAATTGTGAATTAGAGTTTTCTTAATTTCTTTCTGCTGCTTCATTATTAGTGTATAGAAATGCAAGAGATTTCTGTATATTGATTTTTGTATCCTACAGCTTTTCTGAATTCATTTATCAGTTATAGCAGTTTTTTGGTGGAGTCTTTAGGGTTTTCTATATATAGTATCATGCCATCTGCAAATAGTTAGTTTTACCTCTTCCTTACTGATTTGGATACCTTTTATTTCTTATTCTTTCCTGATTACTATAATTGCTAACCTGAATTTTTAAATGATAATTTCTTTGCTTTTCTTATAGTTATACCACCTATATATGTATCACAGGGCAGTATCATTTATTTCCTAGCAGATTGCCTTTCTCAACAATTACTGCAACATTATTTCTTCTCCTAGCTGCTCTTCTACTGTACAATTTTTGCTACTCTATTATCAAAAGGCAATAGCTAATTCCCCTCCTGTAAATGTGGGCTAGCCTTCATAGCTCATATGTAATCAATGATGCTATGTGACTTCCCAGGTTTTGTGAGAAGTCTTGTAGCTGCAGCTTGGTCATTTTAAACATTTATCTCCAAATACACCCTCTTGGAATACTTCCTCTCACAATCCAGCACAACACTTTGAGAAGCCTAAGGCGATGAAAAGGGCAAGTGCTTTGCTACAAATGAGCTCAGCGTTAAAAGTATGCTGACCAAGTGTATGCCCAAGAGGTCCTGGTTCTAACAAGTAGTCCTACATCTTGGGAACTCCCTCAGTTTCAGGCAAACTAGAACAGTTGGTCAACTTATCTTTGATTCATCCCAGCCCAGACATCAAAAATTGAGCGAATAATCCTCTAGATGATTACAGCTGCAATCATCCAAATTACCCACAACTCTTCAAACCTTCTCAGCTGAAGCCTCAGACATAGTGAAGCAGAAATAATTCATCCTCCCACACTTCTTCTGAATTACTGACTCACAGAATTTATGGGAATAATAAGCCAGTTTTTTATATCACTGAGTTTAGAGTACTTTGTTACACAGTAATACATAAGAAGAATATTTTAAACTGTTCTTAAAATTTTTATAAATAACATGATTTGCATTTTTTCTGCCTTCACTTTTTTCTTGCAGAAAAAGTAATTTAAAATTTGAAGATATAAAACAGAAATTTAAGAAAATTTTAAGAAATATACATATATATGCGGGACACTAAACAATCACAGAAGAGTTATTTATTCAAGAAGACATAAATATCTTAAATGTTTGTACACCCAACAACTGAATGTCTAAATAAAAGAGGCAAAATCCATTAGAACTGCAAGAAAGACAAATCCACAATTAACTTGGAGAATTCAACACGTCTCTCTTTCAGTAATGATACATCCAAAAGAAAGAAAATCAGTGACATAGTTGAACGAAATAACATAACTGATAAACTCGATCCAATTAACATATATAGAATGTTCTATTCAACAACAAAGTAATGCACATTTGTCAAGCTCACATGAACATTCAGCAAAATAGATCACATATTGTATCATAAAACTCAACAAATTTGAGATAACAGAAATCATACAAAATATGCTCACAATCCACAATGATGTTAAACAAAAAATCAGTAATAGAAAAACAGCTGGAACCCCGATATTTGGAGATTAAATGAAACACTTTTTATAAATAGCACATGGATCAAACCAGAAGTATCAGAAGAAATTTTAAAATATTTTAAGTAAATGAAAATTTAAAACATAACAATATTTACAAGATGCAAGGAAAACAGTGATTAAATGAAATTTTAAAGCATTAAATGTATGTATTATAAAGGAAGGACCTAAAACAAAAATATTTTTTCAGTCGTTGTACACCACATAAATAAAAAGTTAAGCCTAAAGCTAGTAGAAAAAGTGAAACAATAAAATGTAAAGCAGAAATTTATGAAACTGAAAACAGTCAATTAAAGGAGAAAAGCAACAGAACCAAATGCTAGGTTTTTGTTTTGTTTTTTGTTTGTTTGTGTGAGAGTAATAAAAATAATAAAGTCCCCAGCCAGGCTAAAAAAAAATAGAGAAGAGAAAAATTACCAATATAATAATGAAAAGTCTTCATGACTGATTCCATGCATATTAAGATTATACTAACAGAATACTACAAATAACTTTAAGGCTATAATTTTGGTAACTTAGATGAGATCAACTACTTGACAAGCTATCAAAACTCACATAAGTAGAAACAGATATTCTGAATGTTTATGTATTTTAAGTAAATTAAATCAATAACAAATAACCTTCTGAAAGAAAAATCATCAGGCCCAGACAATTTTAAGTAGTGAATTCTCTCAATCATTTAATCAATCAATTTTCCACATTCTCTTCTAGAAAATAGAGGAACACTTCCCAATTCATTCAATGAGTCCAGCATTACCCTATTATTAAAACCAGATAAAGACATTAAAAGAAAGAGGAAGAACTGGCCAATATCTTTCATAAATACAGATAAAAATATCCTCAACTAAGTATCAGCAAGCCAAAATCTACAATTTAAAAACAATAATCATATATAATGGCAAATGGGAATTATTCTAGGTTTCCTAGAGTATTTCATCATTTAAAAATCAATGTCATACAGCATGTGCACAGATCATAGAAGAAATAAATGTATGATCATATTAACTGAAGCAGAAAGAACAGTTGACAAAATCCATCACCTATTTATGACCAAAAACTCTTAGCAATGTATGGATAGAGCCTAACATTCACAAATTGATAAATAACACCTATGAAAAACCTACCACTAAAATTTCATATTTAACTGTGAATAAAGGGACATTTTACCCCTAAGTTCAAGAACAAGAAAAGGATGTGCTCTTCCACCACCCTTTTCAATACTACACTGGATTTGTTAACTAAAGCAATCATAAAAGAAATGAAATGTATGTATCCTGGAAAATAAATAAAACTGATTTTATTCACAGAAGACAATATTATCTAAGTAGAAAATTCCAAGAATCAACATGAATAACCAACAACTTCTTAAAACCAGTAAGTGAATATAGCAATGCAGAATGCAAGAGTAATACAGAAAAATCGATTGCTTTCTTATGTATCAGTAATGAAAAATTGAAGAAGGAAAAGAAGGAAAAAAAGCACAGAGATAATGCTATTCACAATGGTTTCAAAAACAAGGATAAAATTAGGTATGAATCTAACAAAATATGTGGAGGAACCTATGCAAAAAGCCACAAAATGCTGATTCAGAAAAATTGTGCCAGGCTTTTTGTTTTAATTAATAAATTTCATATTTTAGAGCAGATCTAGGTTTAGAAAATAATTTAGCAGGAAAAACAAAGTTCCCATATACACCCTCAAACCCAAAGATTATTATTATTATTTTTAACATCTTGTAGTAGTGTGGTATATTTATTACAATTAATGGCACCAATATCAATACATTATTATTACCTAACAGCCACAGTTTACATTAAAATTCACTCTGAGCTGTACATTTTGTGTGTTTTGACAAATGTATAATGACATGTGCTCAGCATTACAGTATCACAGAGAATAGTTTCACTGCCCTAAGCATCCCCTGTGTTCCATGTATTCATCACTTCTTTCCTCTTTCTAACCCCTTGGCAACCACTGATACGTTTACTCTCTCCATAGCTTTGCCTTTACCAGAATGTCAAATAACTATAATCATACAACAATATGTAAACTTTCCAGATTAGCTTCTTTAACATAGCAATATGCATTTAAGGCACTGCTGAATTGAAGATTTTTTACATATTCTGCACTGTACTCTTACCAGGCATAGGATTCAAAATATTTTCTCTCACTCTGTGGGTTTCATTCTCCTGATTGCACACTTTACAGCTCAAAACTTTTTGTTTGATCAGGTCCAATCTATGTTTATATATGTATATATTTTCCCCCTTGATTGCTTGTGTTTTAGGTGCCATATCCATAAAACTGTTGCTTAATACAAGGTTACAAAGATTTATACCTGTTTTTCTTTATGAGAGTTTTATAATTTTATATATATTTATCTTAAATATCTTATATTTAGATCATTGGTCCTTTTTACTTAATTTTTGACCACGGTTATATACAGGGGCCCAGATTGATTCTTTTGCATGTGGATATTGAGTTGGCCAACCACCATTTACTGAAAAAACTGTTTTTTTCCCTACTGAATTGTCTTAGTCTTCTTGTCAAAAACATCAATCCACCCTACAAATATAGGTTTATTTGTGTATCCTCAATTCATTAATCTATATCCTTAATCTGTATGTCAGTGTTGATTACCATAGTTCTGAATAATATGTTTTGAATTTGGGAAGTGTGAGTTGTCCAATTTTGTTCTTTTCCAAATTTGTTTTCACTATTCTTGGTCTTTTGCATTTCCATATTAGTTTTAGGACCAGCTTGTCTATTTCTGCAAGAAGTCATTTAAAAACCTGAAATATAGCTCAATTTGGAGAGCACTACCAATAACAAACCTTCCATCTCATAAACAAAGGAAGGCTGTCCATTTATTTAGATCCTTTATCCCCCCATTTACTTAGAGCTTTAATTTTTTTCAACAATGTTTTTATGTAGCTTTCAGGGTCTAAGTCTTAATTTATTTTATCAAATTCATTTGTAAGTACTTTTTTAATGGAATTGATTCTTTATTTTCCAACTATTAGCATATAAAAATACAGACTTTTCTATGTTGGCCTTGTATCCTACAATTTTGCTGAACTTCTTCATTAGCTCTAACAACTTCTTATTCCTTTGGATGTTCAATGAAGAAAATCAATTTAAGTGCAAATAGTTTTACTACTTTTTCAATGTGGATGGCTTTTATTTTCTTGCCTAATTTCCCTGACTACAATCTGCAGTGCAATGTTACACAGTAGCAACAAGCACAGATATCTTTGTCTTCTTCCTGATCCTAAGAAGAAAACTTTCAATCTTTCACTATTTCAATATTAAGCTTGTTTTTAGCTGTGGATTTTTCATAGATGACCTTTACCAGATTGAAGTGGTTCCCTTCTATTCCTGTTTTATTTTTTATCATGAAAGGGTGTTATGTCAAATGCTTCTTCTGTCTCTTCTCATTTCATTTATTATATATATTTTTTCTTAGTGATAAACTGGTAGATTACAATTAATATTGTAATTTATATAATTAGTTTGAATTAATAGCAACTTAAGTACAAGAGTACACAAACACTTGCTTTATAAAGCACTGCCTTATATTGTTGTCATAAATTATATCTTCATACATTGTCTGTCCATTAACAGTGATTTACAATTACTGTCTCATTTGTCATGTGAATCATGTAGGGAAAAAAAGGAGGTAAAATCCAAAGACATACTGGATTAACATTTACCTATGCAATTACTTTTAATGGTGTTTTCCCATTTTATAGCTTTGAGCTACAGACTAGTGTTCTTTATTTCAACCTGAAGGACTACTTTATCATTTCTCACAGGGCAGGTCTAACAATGGACAGTTTCTCTTTATCTAGAAATGTCTTAATTTAGGATACATTTGAAAAGACAAACTTACTCAGATATAAAATCCTTGGTTGACGGGTTTTATTCTTTAAGCATTTTACATATTTTATATATGTTAGCACTGCCTCTGGCCTAGATGTTTTATGAACAGAAACTGGCTATTAATCTTGACGATTCCCTGTACAGACAAGTTACTTCTTCCTTGCTGCTTTCAACATACACTCTTTGTCTTTGGAATTCAACCATTTAATTATATGTAGCTGCAGATCTCTGAGTTTATCCCACTTGGATTTCGTTTAGCTTCTTCAGTGTATAGATTCATACATTTCACTAAATTTGAGAAGGCTTTTTTTTTTTACTATTTCTCAAATATTATTTACCTATCTCTTCCCCTCTCCTCCTGAGACTCATTATGCATGCATTGGTATTCATGGTTGTGTCCACAGGTTTTCAGGTTCTACTCATTTTTCTTCATTATTTTTTTTCTATCACTCAGACTGGACAATTTCAGTTGACCTTTTTCAAATCCATCGATTCTTCCCTCTGCTTCCTCAAATCTGAATCCCTCTTCTGAATTTTTCATTTCAATTATTACACTTCTCTGTGCCAGAATATCATTTTTATAATTCCTATTTCTTTAGTGATACTTTCTATTCAGAGAAACAATATTGTCCTGTTTTTTTGGCTTTAAAGATTTTATTAATTTATTTGCCAGAGAGAGAGAGAGACAGCACACGCACAAGCAAGGGGAGCAGCAGGCAGAGAGAGAAGCAGACTCCCTGCTGTGCAGGGAGCCTGATGTGGAACTCAATCCCAGAACCCTCGATCATGACCTGAGCCAAAGGCAGATGCTTAATCGACTGAGCCACCCAGGCATCCCTCCTGGTTTCTTTTTGTTCTTTGTGCACAGGGGATTCCTTTAGCTCTTTAACCATATTTAAGACAGTTTATTTGAAATGTTTCTCTAGTAAATTCAATATTTGGGCTTCCTCAAGGACTATTTTATTAATTTATTTTTTCCTAAATATAGGTTAAACTATACTCTTTTCTTTTTGCATGTCTTGTTTTTGTTGTAAACTTGGACATTCTGAATATTGCGATGTAACAATTCTAAAAACCACAGTTTCCCTGGTCTCTGTGATTTGTTTTTCTGGTTTTTGTATTTGTGTAGTTTGTTTTGTTGTTGAACTAATTTTGAAAAGTCCATATTCTTTGTCATGTGTGGCTCCAAATGTTCCTGTTCAATCAGCCTAGTGGTTTGTGGTTTCAATCAAACTAGTGATTTGACAGAGAGCTCCTTAGACATTTGGAACACCTCACCCCAACTCCCCCAACTCCCAAATAAAAACATTCTTGCATTCTTCAGATTGGCCCTGTATTGAGGCATTACTTCAGTACTTTGCCAAGTAGTTTACTTCTCTGTCTAAACCTTCATTTCTTTCATGGGTGTGACCTGAAGAGTGGCCACAGGTGATAACTTAGGGTCTTCTCTGGTCTCTGTCTCTCCTGAGCATGCATGCATTCAACCTTGGTGTGCATTTTGCCTCCAGATTCCCTGACAGGAGCTTTTAAAAATCTCTTATTTCGCTAGGATCTCCTTCCCTAGCTTCTTCCTTCCCGGCTTCCATTTCTTTTTATTATTGGTCTCAAGTTTTCTCTTTTGCCCTGTGCTTTAAACCAATGATTCCTGAGAAAGCTCTGGGACATATGAAACAAAAGTATAATCTTGAACTGATACTTCAGGGAGCCAAGAGAGTCAAAACACCCAATCACAAGTCTTTAAGAATGAGATCCCTATTTCTCCCACTGGTACCAGCAACCTCTACCAGGAATGAAGGTTACATTCATCAAAGCTGCTGCTGAGGTAGGGAATTAAAATAGTAAGAAAAAGTGCCATAGAACTCTCTTTGCAAAATTCAGTAGTTTTTCTTTCTCGTTAAGTGTTCTGTTGATTGTTCTAAGTTTTTATTAGATTTCAAAGTTTCTAAAAAGTTTATTCTGATTTTTTTTTTTGCAAGCTTACTCACTGCATCTCTGGAATGATGGAGTTCTGGAGTTTCTTACTCTGCCATATTCACTGACAGCACTCTAAACACCATTTTAATGATACTAATCAAGGCAGATAATTTCCCTTAGATCAGTCAGCAACTATGTCAGAAACAAAAAGAATGATTTCACAATGAATTCACCTTTTCTTACTTTCTGATTGATTGCTTTATCACTAATGGGTTTTTTTTCTGAGGCATTCTTATGCTCTTAATTATACTAATCAATTTTTAATATTTAATTTCCAACAGTAACAGTACACAATTCACAATTCTTTATAAAATTTTTCTCCTCATATACTTAATATTTTATAAAGACTGAAAAATATATGAGACATGATGTTTTAAAATTAAATAATTATGTTTCCTAATGCCAAATGAAAATAATTTAGATATGAAGGTAACACACAAACATTATTTTATTTTTATATTGAAAAACATTCACTATCTGCATAATCCTTTCCTGTTTTATAAAAGGAAAAAAAAGCTTTTTTTATTAATGCTATCTTAATCATACATATAAAATGGTTTAGTGCCACATTTCAATCAATGGTGTCTATAGAAAGTATTGTAAAAGTAACTCTAGAATCACTACAATAACTGCCTTCATTAATGTAGTTTCTAATTTGGAATTTTACTTTGAATCAGGAACCAATCTGTCTTTTCATAACATAATCACCTATTCCTTCCATAAAATTATTTGAAAACTGAACACAATAGATTTTAATTGCACTGTTGTAATGATGGTTTGCTAGGGGCCAATTATACACTGAGAGATCCACAGACAGAAGACTCAGTAAGAGTCTCAAGTCATATTTTCTAAAGAAAAAGTACCTCCAGGCTGATATCCAAGATCTGTAAAGAACTTCTCAAACTCAACACCCAAAAAACAAATATAATCAAGTCAAAAAAATGGGCAGACGGCATGAACAGACACCTCTCCAAAGAAGATATACAAATGGCTAACATACAAATGAAAAAATGTTCATCATCATTAGCCATCAGGGAAATTCAAATCAAAACCACATTGAGATACCACCTTACAGCAGTTAGAATGGCAAAAATTAACAAGGCAAGAAACAACACATGTTGGAGAGGATGTGAAGAAAGAGGAATCTGTATCTTACACTGTTGGTAGGAATGCAAGTTGGTACAGCCACTTTGGAAAACAGTGTGGAGGTTCCTCAAAAAGTTAAAAATAGAGCTACCCAATGACCCAGCAATTGCACTACTGCATAGTTTGCATTTACCCCAAAGATGCAGATGTAGTGAAAAGAAGGGGCACATGCACCACAATGTTCATAGCAGCAATGTCCACAACAGCCAAACTCTGGAAGGAGCCGAGATGCCCTTCAACAGACGAATGAATAAAGGAGATGTGTCCATATATACAATGGAATATTACTCAGCCATCAGAAAGGATGAATACCTACCATTTGCATTGACATTGACTGAACTGGAGGGGATTATGCTAAGTGAAATAAGTCCAGCAGAGAAAGTCAATTATCATATGGTTTCACTCATATGTGGAACATAAGGAACAGCACGGAGGACATTAGGAGAAGGAAGGGAAAAATGAAGGGGGGGGGGAATCAGAGGGGGAGACGAACCATGAGAGACTATGGACTGTGGGAAACAAACTGAGGGTTTCAGAGGGAAGGAAGGTGGGGGGGATGAATTATTCTGGTGATGGGTATTAAGGAGGGCATGTATTGCAATGAGCACTGGGTGTTATAGGCAAACAATGAACCATGGAACACTACATCAAAACCTAATGAAGTACTGTATGGTGACTAACATAACATAATAAAAAAAAAAGAAAAAAGAAAGGAAAAAAAAAGAAAAAGTACCTCCAAGTAATAAAAAATATTTTATACTGGTGTAAGTAACAATCATAGGCAAAACAATGTTCTTTGCTTGAAGAATAAATTCATAGTCTGACTGCCCGCCAGTATGCACAACACTGTTACTACCTCCCAAAATTTTGTTTCATAACTTAATCCCTTGTTTCTTTTCATGAGAGACAAGAGAATGTATGGTAAAGATCGTGGGGTTTGAAGACCCGGACACAGGAGATCAAATTGTGACTCTGTCACATATTTCCTTAATCTTCCAACCCTTGATTCTTATAACCATTAAGGTGGAACTAAAAGTACCTTCCTTGCAGTTGTATTAAAGATAACTAAGTGAAATGCATAAAAAGTTTATGAATAAAATGTCACAAAGGAGCAGTTATTATTGTAAAAATAGGGTTAAAGTGCTTAATTCACTGAATCCTTACTAATGTCAAATCTGGAAAAAAAATGCTACATAATCCCAAATTGGACAGGTAGAGATATCCTTAATAAGGGAGTCTTTTATCGCATTATATGATCATCATCTAACCCAACTATCGGGGCCTAATCAAACAAAATCAGGTGGAAGAAATTAAAGTTGATTCTATGTAAAATTTTGGTTAGAATAACTCCTCTCTTATCAACAATATTTATTGTGGGTCTTTGTTTCTGCATTGTGGTCTAGCAATCACAAAAGTAACAAAAGTACATCCTTACCAACACTTGTTATTTCTTGTGTTTTTTATTTTAGCCATTCTGACAAGTATAAAATGATAACTCATTGTGGTTTTAATTTGCGTTTCCCTGATGATGAGTGATCTTAAGAATGTTTTCATGTGGGGCGCCTGGGTGGCTCAGTTGGTTAAGCGACTGCCTTCGGCTCAGGTCATGATCCCGGACTCCCGGGATCGAGTCCCGCATCCGGCTCCCTGCTCGGCGGGGAGCCTGCTTCTCCCTGTCACCCTACCCCCTCTCTCTCTCTCATTCTCACTCTCTCACATAAATAAATCTTTAAAAAAAAAAAAAAGAATGTTTTCATGTGTTTGTTGGCTTTCTGTATGTCTTTGGAAAAAATGTCTATTCAGGTCCTCTGCCCATTTTTAACTGGATTGTGTGTGTGTTTGTGTGTGTGTGTGTGTGTGTGTGTGTACGTGTGTTGAGTTGTATAAGTTCTTGATATATTTTGTATACTAATCCCTTATTCAAATATATTATTTGCAAATATTTTCACCCATTCAGGATATTACCTTCCTTTTTTGTTGATGATTTCCTCCACTGTGCAAAAGCTTTATATTTTGGTGTAGTCTCCATAACTTAATTTTGCTTTTGTTTCCCTAGCCAGAGAAGACATACCTAGCAAACATATTTCCATAGTCGATGTCAAAGAAATTAATGCCTATATTTTCTTCTCAGAATTTTATGGGTTCAGGTCTCACATGTAGGTTTTTAGCCCATTTTGAGTTTATATTTATGTATGCTGTAGGAAATTGGTCTAATTTCCTTCTTTTGCATGTAGGTTCTTCAAAACATTAAAAATAGAATTACAATATAATCCAGTAATTCCCCTACTGGGTATTTACCCAAAGAAAACTGAAACACTAATTCAAAAGATATATGCATCCCTATGTTTACTGCAACATTATTTACAATAGCCAAGATATGGAAGCAAGTGTTCATCCACAGATGAATGCAAAAAGATGTGGTACATACATACAATGGGAATTACTCAGCCATAAAAAAAAAAGAATGAATTCTTTCCATTTGCAACAACATGGTTAGACCAAGAGAATATTATGCTGAGCGAAATAAGTCAGTCAGAGAAAAGCAAATACCAGGTGATTTCACTTGTACATGGAATTTAAGAAACAAAAACAAATAAAGGGGAAAAACAAGAGACAAACCAAAAAACCAGACTCTTAAAACAAAGAACAAACTGGTGATTACCAGAGGGGAGGTGAGGGGGAAAGGATGAGTGAAATCAGTAAAGGGGATTAAGAGTACACCTACTGATCTTGATGAAAAGTGAAAAACGTATAGAATTGTTGAGTCATTATACTGCGTCCCCAAAACTAATATAACACTGTATTTTAATTATATTTGAATTAAAAAACATATAAAGTAACAAAAGTAATTAGAGCATTTCATATGGTTTGATCTAATACTTTATCTTCTTAAACTATAAAATCTTTTTACAGTTTCCTTGAAAAAAAATACTTTTAAATCTCCTGTAGCTGATGCCCTACGCTTTGTGTCACTTTTCTCTGCTACATCCTCACCAAACGGTCATCCATTCTAGACTTGAATACACAGAGAGTGTTATAGGCCAACTGTGCCCCCCGCCGCCAAGTTCATATGTTGAAATTCTTGACACCCCAAACCTCAGAAAGTAAGGGTACTTGGAGATAGGATTTTTAGTGAGGTTATTAACATAACAGGAGGATTAGAATGAGCCCTAATCCACTGTGTCTGATGCTCTTTCAAGAACAGACAATTTGGGTACACAAAGAGACCTCAAGGACGCCTGCGCAAAAAAAGAAAGACCGTGTGAAGACATAACAAGAAGGCATCTTGCAAGCCAAGATGAGAGGCTGAAAAAGAAATCAAACCTGTTAATGCCTTCACCTTGGACTTGTGGCCTCCAGAACTGTGAGAAAATGTATTTGTTATTAAGCCACCCAGTCTGTGGTATTTTGTTATGTCAGTCCTCATAAACTAGTAGGGCCAGAAACTCATAGTCGAGAAAATGAAATTATGTTTGTTAAGGGTCAGTTTGGGTTTAAGTATAAAGCTTCATGAATCTTAAGGTTTTCTTTTTCTTGTTTTTGAGTTTTTTAATTCTGTTGCATTGTTAAACCTTCTTATAGCAACCTCTGAATAAGCTCTGAATTTATTCAGCAATTACTGAGCATCAGAATACACAATCAGACTCAAAAGATACAAGTAGACTTCAATCTGATACTACATTTACTTAGTTTTATGGAAGAAAAAGGGCAAGAGAAGTGGCAGATAGTTTTCAATCTCACGGGGAGGCCCAGAAGCTATATGGTATTGAATTTCTTTTACCCCTTAGCCCAAGAGTATGTAGGGCTGTCACAGACGCATTAAGGACCAATGCATAGGTAGGTCATCTTGACACAAAGAGGCTACAGTCTCAGCTTTTCACAAAACTACACAGACCCACAGTTTTTATGCAAATTTAATTTGTTCAATCCAAGTAAATTTTACAGATCAGAGGTTTATACAGTAAAAGAGACACAAAATTCCACATTAGTTTTACATGTGGTTTTTAAGAAGATAAACATTGAGAGCATTCACCAGTAGGCCATTATCAGCCCACTGCAGGTGTTAACCCTCTGCTCACAAGCCCATTAGAAAAGTCTGAAGATAATGCGTAATGAAATGAGGAGCTGTGATCTTGGGAATCCTCCCAGACCCTGTAGGGTCCTGTTTATTCTAAACATGAACTCACCCTTTCTTAGGGTGTTGCAGGCTCAAAGATTCAATTTGGTTAGTTTCCCAAAGTTGATAAGACTCTGGAATGCTCAATCAGGGTAAGGATGTTTATAAGTGACAGATGCATAAAAATCAGAATTCATTAGAATACACTGAGCAATAAACCAAGAGCAGGACCAAGGAGTCACAGTAAATGGACTAATGCATTCCCTCCAAGTGCAAAGCTACACAAGTTGTAAAACAACATCCCTTAGAGAACTTTAGACAGTATGGAATCAGATAAAATCTATTACATAAATCACACCTTTGGAATTAGACTCTGTTAAGTGTCATGCTTATCTTATGCCTTCATGTCCTCTACATCTGTGAGCTGTGCTTAAAGTTTATGTCAGTCCTAAAAGGTACCTTGTTCCAGTTTTCTAGAGAAAATTATATGAGCTTTATAAAAATTGGTTTCATTAATAGGCTATCTCTGCCAGCCTATCCATGTCCTATATAAACTGGTAAATACGAATGAATGTCATTGGAAATATCAGGAAATAAGCTGTGTATTTTCTTTTATTTCTAAAGACATATCCTTTCTTAGGTCTTTATGTGGAAATTTGCCTTCTCTGATTCTCCATTCACTTATTTTCTAGAAACTGTTCACCCTTCAGCTCTTGATTTCACCTTAATCTTGTTCATTGACACAGGCAGAAACTCAGTGTCCCGTTCTGTTTCAAACCACTGTGGCTGCAGATGCAGGTTCTGGGCTCACATGGCTATTGGGGTCCATCCTGGTTACTAATGAGATTCTCAAAGGAAGAATATTTTGGGAGGTCAGCAGTCACTCTAATGATATCCACTAGTAGAACCTACAAGTAAATTTCATTTTGTAAGCTTTAGCCCAGCGCTCTAGCCTCTCAATTTCTTTTTTGGATACTGGTTAATCACTATTTTTTAGCATATGTTTTGGCAAAATTTTACCTGTAAACTTGAAAAGCATGTCTTCTCTCACTATCTCTTTTCAAACTGAAAGATTTTCAAAGCTTCATTAAGGAAAGAATTCTTCAGCCTGCCACTAGAGAATTCTCTCTTATGCTGTCATAGATAAAGTGATTCTGTTGAGATTAAAGAGTTTTAGGTCATTATCACACAGAAGCAAGTACACATTTATTTTAAGTTAGCCATATTAGTTGTTGGTCATCACGATATTCTTTTAAATGTTTTAGTATTTATAAGCTGTTTCAATATCTCGTCTGAATTATGTTAAAAATGACATTTGCATTGATCCCTTTCTTCCAGTATGGTACTCAGCTTTGTCATCTTTTAAAAATATTAGTAGGCTTAAAGCAGATATGTTTAATATTTAAGATAGTCTAGAAATATCATATGTTTGTTCTTGACCATTACACAATATCAGTGATGTGCTTGCTTTTGAACCTTGCAAAATTGTCAAGCACTCTTCTATTTATCTACACATGACATTTCCTAACTGGGTGTGCTTAGCAAGTGTTAAGCTCTTTTAAACTGAAATAGAACCCCATTTGCTTTGGAGTCTGATTTGTATTACTCAGTAATTGAATTGCTTTATTCTACTACTCTCCAGAAGAATACACACAATTCCTTTAAACTCAAAAAATAGTTGCTATGATAAAAGCAGCTACTGCCTCATCATCTTATTTTTAACTTAAAAGTTTACATCTTCTAAAAGAACTGTATCCTACTACCATATATGAGAATTAGAGGATGGAACTGTGTCTCAAGTGGCTGGCTTAAAACTGACCCTTCTTTACTTTGTTAAGATTGATACCAAAGACAAACACATTCAATTGTCTCTTGGAGACCACTTGGGAACTGCACACATACCTCAGTTCCACCATGTCCAATTTACACTCATACCACTGCCACCAACCACCCTTGCCTGAAAACATATGCAAAAAGATAAACTGTAACTTCTGTTGGTCGTTCATTTACCAATTTAGAAAGCAGTTCTTAGTAGAAGTAAATGTTAGCATTCTCGTCGACAGGAACAAGAACACTTAGAAGGTGGGAGCAACAACTTATTTTCAGAGCCAACAGCAGTTAAAAAACAAACAAAAAATCCAAGTAATTGTTTAATAAATATTTTTTAATGAACTGTTTTAATCACATAGCCTTGAATGGTTCCTTGAACTTGCACTAATGATCTGGCTACTTGATTATATATATATGTATATATATTTATACACACACACATACACACACACACACACACACACACACACATATATATATATATGTACATATACACAAATTAAAGTATTTTCTGTATGGATATTTTACTACTTTTTCTAGTATGTAGAAAATGTATCTGGTTATTTAGTAAGATGAAAAACCTGTATTACCTGCTGTGATATACAAATTTAAAGGCATCATTCTTCTCTAACTCTTAATTTTTCCTTCTTAATTGCTACGACATAAAACAAACATTTAGGAAATTGTGTGATTATTTCTACCTAACTTTACATTAAGATGTTCACTTTTTGTTCCTCATAAATTTCTGACATACACAAAGATATGTGACCTCTTTGTTAAACAGTGTAGATAATTTCTATCTACCTCACCAGAAGCACACAAGGAATGATGTGATGATTTATATGCAAAGCACTGAGAACTTGCCTACAGCAGTCAAACAAATGCCAAATGTTTACTAAGAAGATATCATGTTCCTGAATCTTGATAAAAGCAAGATCATGGAATAAGGGTGTGCCTGTGGCCATTTGGCTATTAAAGCTTATGGAAGTCTCTTTTGCAGTTTTTTTATGTGCTTGTGGTATGCAAATCTAAGGTCTTGGAAAATTTAATAAAAGTTCTGGTAACTTTCCTGAATTTAGTCATTTTGAATAAA
Organism: Callorhinus ursinus; assembly: GCF_003265705.2. Classification (NCBI taxonomy): domain Eukaryota; kingdom Metazoa; phylum Chordata; class Mammalia; order Carnivora; family Otariidae; genus Callorhinus; species Callorhinus ursinus. Next base: position 42,401,654 of record NW_027397072.1, read on the forward strand.
TCAAATCAGTATATTGGGAATTTTCCCAATATATGCCAGTTATGCATATACATACGCATACATAGGGCACACAATGGCTTCCTTGGAAATGTGTTTTGTGTGTGTGTGTGTGTGTGTGTGTGTGTGTGTGTGTGTGTGTGTAATGCAGCCTATTCGGTGTCAGAAGCAAGGCTTTCACGATGCAATACTGGGAGAATAATGACAGATGACTCTGGGTTGGATTTCTTCTGCTGTCAACACAGTACAGAATTGAAATATTGTCTATTCTATGAATACAATAAAAGAAAACTTGAGAATTAATGATAAAGAGGAAAACTTAAAAGAAAAAGCGTATTGTGCTCAAATGATGCAATGGTCCTTTTTTTTTTTCTTTTGGTGAAAGGGAGAAGTCAGCCTATATGTCTAATTCCCATTACCAAGCCAAAATTACTGGTTTCTAGTAGAGCTTGAAAGAGGATGTGACATATTTATGCTTAAAAAAACTTTCCATAAAAATAAAATCACATAAAACACTACATTTAAAAATCATGTCAGATATCAAAAGAGTTTATTTTGGGAAAGGAAGGATGGGACAATTTCATTAACATAATTTACCCAACCATGTATTTCTTTTTTTCCAATGGACTGGACTTTATTTTTTCCAGCTTTATTGATATATAATTAACAAGTGAAAATTGTATATATCTAAGGCATACAATGTATTGTTTTGATACATGTATACATAGTTAAATGATGACCACAATCAAGCTAGTAAACATATCCATCACCTCACATAAGTACTGCTTAATTTTTTGGGGGGGTGAAAATCCTTAAGATCTACTCTCTTTACACATTTCAAGTATATAATATTATTAACGATAATCATGCTATAAATTAAACCTCCATCATTTATTCATCCTGCATAATTGAAACTTTGACCAGTATTTCCCCATTTCTACTCTGTGCTTCTTAGATTTCAACTTTTTAGAGTCTATACACACCTTGCAGCACAGTAGTATTCCCTATCCATGGTTTTGCTTTCCATGGTTTCAGTTACCTGTGGTCAAATGTGGTCCAGAGCAGATGATCCTCCTCCTGACACATTCCCCGAAGGTCAAAAATAACCTTATTTCACATTGCCTATGTCATTTACCTCATTTCATCCCATCAAATAAGCATTTTATCACCTCACATCATCACAAGAAGAGTGAGTACAGTACAGAAACATGTTTTGCAAGAAACCACACTCAGATAACTTTTACAGCATGCTATTATAATCATTCTATTTAATGTATTGTTGCTAAACTCTTACTGTGCCTAATTTATAAATTAAGCTTTATCTTAGTATGTATAAATAGGAATAAACATAGTATATATAGGGTTTGATATACTATCCATGGTTTCAGGCATCCACTGGGGGTCTTGCAACGAATCCCTTGCAGATAAGGAGGGACTACTGTATTTGTCTCTGGTTCATCTATATGGTTGCAAATTGCAGGATTTCTTTCTTTTTTAAGGCTCAGAAATATTCCAGCATATATGCATACGTATATGTATATATACATACATGTATTTCACATTTCTCTATTAATCCATTGATGGGCATATAGGTCATTTTTATATCTTAGCTATTGTGAATAATGCTGCAGTGAATATGGGAGTACAGTTATCTCTTCAAGATAATTATTTAATTTCCTTTAAATATATAACCAGAAGTGAGACTGCTGAATCATATGATAGTTCTGCCTTTAACTTTTTAAAGGAATCTCCACACTGTTTTCCATAATATCTACAGCAATTTATATTCCTATAGACAGTGTACAAAGATTCCCTTTTCTCCACATACTCATCAACACTTGTTAGCTTTGTGTGTGTGTGTTTTTTTTAATAATAGCCATTATAACAGGAGCAAGGTAATGTCTCATTGTGGTTTTGATTTCTATTTCTCTGAGTTTAGTAATGTTGATCACTTTCACATGTATCTGTTGACCAATTGTATGCCTTTTTTTGAGAATATCTACTCAAGTCCTTGAACATTTTTTTAATCAGGTTATTTTCTTGCTACTGAGCTGTTTCAGTCATCATATATTTTGTATTTTAACTCCTTATCAGATGTACGCTTTATAAACATGTTCTCTCATTCCATACACTGTCTCTTCACTCTGTTGACCTTTTCCTTGCTACGCGTAAGTCTTTTCATTTGATGTAGTCCCATTTGCCTATTTTTGTTTTTGCTGCCTGTGCTTTTAGATCATATCAAAAAATATCATTGCCAAAAACAATGTTGAGAAGCTTTTCCCCTATATTTTTGTCTAGTGATTTAACAGTTTCAAATATTACATTTAAGTTTTTAATCCATTTTGAGTTGATTTTCATTTATGATGTGAGACAGGGCACAGTTTCATTCTTCTGCATGTGTAAATCCAGTCTGCAAATACAATATATTGAAGCGATTATTCTTTCCCCAATGTGTATCCTTGGGAATACATGAGGTTCTTTAAGATGATATTCTGAATTCTTGTCAGGCAATTCACAGATCTCCAATTCTTTCAAGTTGGTGACTATTTTTTTCCTTTGATTGTGTCATATTATCTAGATTCTTCACGTTCCTTGTATGTTTGCTTTGTTGTCTATGCATTTGAAGATACTGAATTTTGTTCTGTGCCTCTTCACAGTCTTGCAGATCAGCACCACCTATAAGATGCCATCCCCTTTTCTTATTCCTAGCTGTTCCAAGGGCCCAGACTCCACAGGTTGCTCCAGACTCAGTATGAGGAAGGAGAGAAACGGGCTTCATGGAGGGTGCTCTGAAATTCTGGGGATAAGACTCCCTTCACTTCATTCTCTCTCGTGGAGGAAAAAAGTCTTAGTTATGTATTTTTTCCCAATCTCACTGAGTAGCACTGGCTGTAAAGGGATTCCTCCTCTTTCCTTTGTTCCTTGCTGGGCTCTGTAGATTGTTCAGTGTTTGGAATGAGGTGAGACAGAAACAAGCCCAATGGAGTATGCCTTGAGAGGCCAAATGCACACTCCAAACTCACTTTTCCCACAATGGGAGAAATCATGGGTTGAGGTAATCTTCTCGGTAGTGAGCTAAGGTTGTTTGAGGGAAAGACTGACCTGAGTCAGTTGCTCCTCTTACCCATATAAATGTGACTGCTCTCAGTTTGTGCTCCTCTGGATTATACTGACTTTTTACTCTGTGTTCTGCATTTCCTTTCAAGGTATTTTGGTACCAAAATGATTGTTAGATCAGTAATTCTATGGAGGAACAAGAGTTAGGGCTTCCTACTCTGCCATCTTGCTAACCTCACCACCTCTAATCATATACTTACTATTCATCCATTATCAATTTTGGTACATTAAATATTAAACTTCTGCCCATATGCAATAAAAATCACACTGAAGCTATTCATTAATGGTAAGGACATATGGGAAGTTTCAGAAAATCCAGATTCATCTGGTCCTGGATAAGTTCAACAAATGCAGAAAATGGCATAAGATATTAATAAGTTAGAATAGATGGATATTAGGAGTACCTAGGTAATTCAGTCAGTTGTATGTCCAACTCATGATTTCGGCTCAGGTTGTGATCTCAGGGTTGTGAGACTGAGCCCTGCATCAGGCTCCACACTGGGTGTGGAGTCTTCTTAAGATTCTCTCTCTCTCTTTCTCTCTCTCTTTCCCTTGGCCCCTCCCCCTGCTCTCTCTCTCTCAAATAAATTCTTAAAAAAATAGACAGATATTATATTTTACATGAATAACTACACAAAAATTTACATCTAGAATCATCCTTAAGATTTGAAAAATAAAAACATCCCTGATATAGTAAAAAATGAGGCAAAAATGTTTATCTTTTCCATTAATATTTAATACTGTTCTAGAAGGACTAACAAATGCAATTAGACAAGAATAAGTGATGTAATCATCGGCAAATTGGAAACCAAATTAACTTTATAAATAATAACATCATTAATATTGGAAATTCAAAGATAAATTCTACTAAAATGTAAAATCTTACTGAATCATATAAAAAAACAATTGGATTTGGGGGCACCTGGCTGGCTCAGTCCGTAGAGCATGAGACTCAATCTCAGGGTCATGGGTTTAAGCCCCGTGCTGGGTGTAGAGATTACTTAAAAATAAAAACCAAACCAAAACAAAACAAAACAAAAAAAGCCTAAAATTTATATGGAACCACAAAAGACCCCAAATACCCAAAGCAAACTTGAAAAAGAAAAGTAAAATCGGAGGCTTCACAATTCTGGACTTCAAGTTATATTACAAAGCTGTACTGATCAAAACAGTATGGTACTGGGCGCCTGGGTTGCTCAGTTGGTTGGGTGACTGCCTTCGGCTCAGGTCATGATCCTGGAGTCCCGGGATCGAGTCCTGCGTCGGGTTCCCCGCTCAGCGGGGAGTCTGCTTCTCCCTCTGACCCTCTTCCCTCTTGTGCTCTCTATCTCTCATTCTCTCTCTCTCAAATAAATAAATAAAATCTTTAAAAAAAAACAGTATGGTACTGGCACAAAAAACAGATACACAGATAAATGAAATAGAATAGAAAACCCATGAACGAACCCATAACTTTATGGTCAATTAATATCCAACAAAGCAGGAAAGAATATCCAATGGGAAAAAGAAAAAAAAAAACTGGGCAGCAACATGCAAAAGAATGAGACTGGACCACTTTCTTACACCATGCAAAAAATAAACTCAAAATGGATGAGAGACCTAAATGTGACACCTGAAACCATAAAAACCTTAGAGAAGAACACAGGCAGTAACCTCTTTGACATTGGCCATACCAACTTCTTTCTAGATATGTCCCCTGAGGCAAGTAAAACAAAAGCAAATATAAACTATTGTGACTTCAGAAAAATAAAAAGCTTCTGCATAGCAAAAGAAACAATCAACAAAACTAAAAGGTAACCTACAGAATGGGAGAAGACATTTGCAAATGACATTTCTGATAAAGAGATAGTGTCCAAAATATATAAAGAACTTAAAACTCAACAGCCAAAAACCAAATAATCCAATTAAAAATGGGCAGAAGACATGAACAGACATTTCTTCAAAGAAAACATATGGATGACCAACAGACACATGAAAGGATGTTCAACATCACTCATCATCAAGGAAATGCAAATCAAAACTACAATGAGATATTACCTCACACCTGTCAGAATGGCTAAAATCTAAAAAAACACAAGGAACAACAGGTGTGGACAAGGATGTGGAGAAAGGAGAACTCCCTTGCACATTTGGTGGGAATACAAACTGGTGCAGCCACTATGGGAAACAGTATGGGGGTTCCTCAAAAAGTTGAAAATAGAACTACCTTTTGATCCAGCAATTACACTACCAGGTATTTACCTAAAGAATACAAAAATACTAATTCAATGGGATACATGCACCCCGATGTTAATAGTAGCATTATCTACAATAGCCAAATTATGGAAACAGCCCAAGTGTCCATCAACTGATGAATGGATTAAGAAAGGGGGTATATATACATCGGAAATATTACTCAGCCATCAAAAAGAATGAAATCTTGCCATTCGTAACACTATGGACAGAGCTACAGAGTATTATGCTAAGTGAAATAAGCCAATCAGAAAAAGACAAATACCATATGATTTCACTCCTATGTGGAATTTAACAAACAAAGCAAAGGAGAAAAGGGAAAAAGAGAAAGAGAGGGGGGCAAACCAAGAAAAAGCCTCTTAACTAAAGAAAACAAACTGATGGTTACCAGAGGGGAGATGGGGGGGGGAGTGAAATAGGTGATAGGGATTAACTAGGGCACTTGTGATGAGCACTGGGTATTGTATGGAAGTGTTGAATCACTATACCGTATACCCGAAACTAATATTACACTCTATGTTAACTAATTGGAATTTAAGTTTAAAATAACGAGAAAAAGAAATTGATTTTTATTTTCAGAAAAAAATCTGAAAGCCTAATTAAAGAATACATCTCATTAACAACAGCAGTAAAATCCCAACTGCTGAAAAATGTCACCTTACAAAATACAGTCTTCAGGTCAAGAGCATTTGTGCTTCTTCTCAGATATGGGCATGATTTTCTATTAAAGATATCTGAATCTTCAAAGATTCAGTTTTCTTTTCTGAAATGTGTATCTTTTAAAGTCCTATGTGTAGTACGCCTCTAGGAATCAGATAGGATGTGATATGTTTTTTATATCATCTTCCCTCATGGCTAGAATTTATGACTTTAGACGTTGACTTTCTTCTGCTTTTCTAATATGCACTCAATTTATTGTAATATAGTTTACAGATCCTTGCAAGTCGCCTTAAATGTGTTTTTGGAACAAGACAGTTTATAAATAAGTAAATATAAGGAAAAAAAGGAGACGCAAATACTGAACATGGCCTATTAATAAGAATAGTCAATATCCTTTCTACATACCTAAACTGTTATGAAAATGAGGAAGATTTTAGGTTAAATTTATATATAAACAATCTCTACATCAATCCCAATCTGTACCCAAAATGTACAAACAAGAACCAATCCTAGAACTGAGGACCCATGACATGTGCCCAACGTATTGCCATTATGTCAACTTTCTCTCTGCATGTACAACTGATCTTAACTCAAATTCCAAACTCTCTTTCTGACATTAAAGACTTTCTCTTTTTTTCTGCTGATGAAAATCATCACTGTAAGAAAAGGTAGTAAATAAATAAGCCAGATATATTGAATACATACTGCAGAACAGATCTTACTCTAAATACATTAATGTAATGACTAATTGTCAAAGCAGTACCTCAAAGTATTTGAGATATAAACCATTTACAGATGAGGAGTTCCTGGCATAGAGAGGTTAAGTTCTGAAATTATATAGTGATGGAGCAGAATTTACCACAAGCAATCTAATATTAGAACTTAGACTTCTAACCACCACATTATACTGCACATTATACAATACTACCTCAAAAAGATCAGGGATAAATTAGGAGAAATAAGTATGGGAAGATAAGATATTTTAAATGAGTATGTAAATTTAATTATGTAATATATACTACATGGCACAGGCTTATTACCTTAATATATACAATAACTTAGTGTGCTGTAAAATAAAAACATCAATTCATTAATGGATATGTCATTATAAATTAATAGCACTATTTATTATTTGTTAAGTATTTATTGTGCTCTAATAATTTTCAAATCATTAAGACCAGTATATCCTTTGATATATCAAACTGTCTTAAATCATGGATTTTCTTATCTTCATGTTTACAAATGAGAAAAAATAAGTGGTACTTTTCCCCCTCTAAGAGATGCTTCTATCAATTCCCTTATACAGGCTTGGCCTCTCTTAACTAAACTAACCACACATTTTCTCCCCTCTCTCACAGGAAAAGAAGATAACTATGACAATTTGTGAATGCTTATTACCTTTCTCAAATAAGTCTCAACTAATTATTCGCTTTTTCTCAAAAAGCAAATTTCATATTAGAGCAACAAGTAAAGCATGTAATATTGCAAAGTTACTGTGATCGCCACTAAAAAAACTCCTTTTAGGTGTCTTCTGAAAACTGTTACTAAACACTAGCTGTACTTTCCAACCAAAGCTCTCTCAAAGGAAGTACCGAATTATGATTCCTTGTCTTCTCTGCCTACCATCATGCCAGAGAAAGATCCTATAAGCAATCACAGCAACCCTTTTTTATACTGGACATGAATGGAAACTTCTCTGTCCAAAACCCATATTTTAGAATTCTAAATATGATCAGATATATAAGAAATATACACATACATGAGATATACATACATATCTCACATACATATACTTAAAGTTATTATAATAGCTAAGTTTTAAATTGGGAATGATTCTTACTAAGATTTGAAGTAATCCAATCAAGAAAGTCTTCTCTGGTTTGACAAGTACCTAAAACATATATGGCTGAGTCAAGTTTCTAAAACTCAAAATGACACAAGGTAAGTAAATATGTACCATTAAAGTAATTCACTGCATGTTGGACTATGAGCAAGTTAGTTTTCCTCTCTTGGCTTTATTCATTTTATTTACTTATAAAATTTGGAACGTGGACGGGGTGCTATTTTAGTAGTATAGCATTTTATAAGTCTATAAGTCTGCAAATGGAAGTCATTTGTTCTCTTCAGGAGTTTAACTCTCAATTTATTATCCTTGACATAGTCCATCAAAGCTGTTTATGCCCAAAATCCAGATAGCAATCCTCACATACATAAATACTGCAAGGGTATATTTTAGTCTTGTTGTCATGAAATCTGAATTAATGAATTTCCAAAAGTCCTGTGCTTTATAGTTTTCATTTCTATGCTCAAAAATGATTTATTTTCTGAGGTAACTTCACCCTCTGCCTGATGTAATACCGCTCTGTTAGAGTAAAATTTTTCAACTTGACTGGGAACAATGGGTACATTTCATTGTTTCCTTTCCTTTGTAAAAATGTAAAGTAAATGCTATTTAAAGTTATAGTTCTCTCATTAACTTTCTAATAACATTTCCTATATTTTTATAGGTACTTTAAAAATATTTGATAAATATTCCTAATTCCAGGGCCAACTGACCAAAAAATATTAATTTGGGAGATAATGGGAAGAGATTTGAGACGCTCATCACACCAGGTTTATAATAGAATATTTCCCCAACTCGAGAGGAACTGCTAGAGAGGCTCAAAAATCCATTATCACCCACATGCCTATGTATGTATGTCTCCTCCATCTCCTCTTTCCCTTCCTCTTCCTCCCTTCAGTGATTTGTGTCTGCTAGAAGAACAGTCCTAATGTCATGCTGAACACACTACCTGGACATAATTGGAGCAAAACAACTCTCACTATTGCTAGTAGCACAACTTTGTTTTTCACTCTCTCTTCCCTCTGGAAATATTTGAAGCATATTTGAGGAAGCATTGTAGGTTAGAGGTAATTAAGAATGACATTTACAAAAAGAAGAGGCGACAAAAGTGGAGAAAGGAGACCCCTGTGCACTGTTGGTGGGGTTGTAAATTGGTACAACTACAATGAAAAACAGTATGGGGTTTCCTCAAAAAATTAAAAATAGAACCCTATTGTCCAGAAGTTCCACTTCTGAAAATACAGGCATACCTCGGAGATATTGCAGGTTTGGTTCCAGAAAACTACAGTAAAGCAAATACTGCAGTAATGCAAATCAAATGAATTTTTTGGTTTCCAGAGCATGTAAGTTATGTTTATACCATTCTGTAGTCTACTCAGTAAGTGTTGGCCTTATGTCTAAAAGAAAAAGTACATATTCTAATTTTAAAATGCTTTATTGCTAAAAAATATTAATCTGAGCTTTCAGTGAGTTGTAATCACTAATCACAGGTTACTATAACAAGTACAATGATAATGAAAAAGGTTAAAATATTACAAGAATTACCAAAAGGTGACACAGAGACCTGGAGTGAGCAAATGTTAGTTGCTCATTGGCACTGTTATTCTTGTTTGACCCAGGATGGCTACAAAACTTCAATTTGTAAAAAACACATCTATGGAGTGCAATAAAGTGAAATGTTATAAAATGAGGTATGCCTGTATACAGGAAATGAAAATACTAGCTCAAAAAGGTACAAGAGCCAAGACATGGAAACAACCACCTAAGTGCCAATGGATGGATAAATGGATAAAGAAATATATATGCAATTGGAATATCACTCAGCCATAAAAAACAAGGGAATTCTACCATTTGCAAAAACATGGATGGACCTCGAAGGCATTATGCTAAGTGAAATAAGTCAGACAAAGACAAATAACATGTAATCTCACTAAAATGTGGATTCTAAAAACAAACAATAAACCCCACTAAACTTATAAAGAGATGAGATTTGTGATTATCAGAGGTACAGGGCGGGAATTAGAGAAAGGTGGTTAAAAGGTACAAACTCCCAGTTATGAGATAATGTACAACATGATGACTATAGTTAACACCACTGTATGATATGTAGAAAAGCTGTTAAGAGAGTAGATTCTAAGAATTCTCAACATAAGGATAATTTTTATTTTATCTCATAAGATGATGGATGTTTTAACTAAACATATTTTGATAATCATTTCACTATAGATGTAAATCAAACCCCCCAAAAGAGTAATATTTACAACATCTAACAATTTGTGAGGAATAAACACATGCAGAGCAGAACTGAAGCTGTATAGAGTGCTGGAGCAGAGTCCTGTTGAATTAGTCTTTACTGCCTCGGTTGGTGGATTATGGAGCATTTCCTGGGAGGGGAGGCCTGGGGTAGCATCAGGGTAGGTGAGAGCTTGAGCATGAGACATTTATTAAACTCGTATGGAAAAAATATTTAAACAATCTGTAGGCTGCATTAGTCATTCAAAATTAGAAAGTCTAATTTTTTAAGTAATTTTAAAGTATACTGTGTGACTTTCGGCCCAAACTACAAAGATTTAAAATCTAATTAAGGCATAGTAATGTGGAAAGGACTGAGATGTCTTCAAGTCTCCAAATACTCTTCAGGCAGAAGCAAGAGGAGAGCAACAGAAAGGCTTTTTTATCCTATTTTTCTTACCACAAAGATACCATGTTTGATTAAATTTGAAGTTATATTTAGTAACATTTCTTTCCCTTTACATATTAGAGGAAATAATCTTCATGAACTGAAAAATACTGAAACTTTATTTTTTAATAGTTAAGGTGAGTCTATTAAACAAAAACAAGGTCATCCTTAAGCTAGGAGAATTAGGGCACAGAGCTACACCTCCCAGACAGAAATCTAACTTTTCACCAATAAACTCCATGAATCCTTGCAATTCTTGATCTTCTGATACAATGTGCAACAGTACAAAAGATGTTTTTTCATGCAATTTTAAAATATGTTTTTCTCAACAAAACATTTGGCAAATTAGTTATAATTACGGATTTTATAGTTTAAGCAACATATGCCCAAAGAAACTTGAATAATACCACCACCACCACTACAACAAAACATGTTTCTCAGGGAGACAAATCCTCCATAAACTCTGCTTTGAACCATTTGCTTTGTAGAAGCCACAAAGTCAATCTTATTTCCAGTCTGACTAATTGGCCAAACTGTATTCATTAACTGAATAAATGAGACTGACATTCCTTTACATCTTCTAAAATCTTTTTAATATTAATCAAATAATGAATTTCTTCTCCCTTAAACGTAGCTTCTAACATAACTTCTTATCTAGTATATTCAATCCAGACTTGCCTTTTTATCTTTCTGAATGCTGTCTATAAACTCTTACTTTAAAGCCATTTTTTCTTTTTTAATAATAATGTTGCTCAAATAATTTTATCAAATTTTCTTACCATTTCAACTTCAAAGAGGTCTCTTATGATCTCTAAAGATCCTAACATTCTTTTACAATCTACCTAGCATTTCTGTATATGTTTGCATATGTTTATATGTGTTTATGTACATTCATGTGTTGTTATGCATACATATACAATTATAATACACACATATGCATATTTATAATGTGGTTATATGTACAGGGATACATATATATAAATACAGAAAGACATGCACATACATATATATCAGGTATTGATTACTAACAGAGGAATTTTAGCTTTTTGTATTTTTTTATCTTCAGAAAAACCAGGTTGAATTAAATCATAATTTATTCATTTGACATATAACAGCACAAAGTTTTAGTGATATTTCACTATCACAAATACTAGTGGGAGAACTGATTATAATTAAATTTTATAGATCAAATACTCATTCTACTATAAACAACTTTATTCCCAAAGTCTCTATATGGCAAGTAAAACCAATGTTCTTAGCATCATTTTATTGATGAGCACACAGGAAAATACAAATATTAACTGTCCTATAGCCTAACAGAAAGTTCAAGGTCTGAAACTAGGGCAGAATCTGTCAAGTTTCCAGAATCAGTGTCTACATTATATTACCTTATACAATTAACTATATGCATATAAATGGAATTCCTCATAAGTTATGTAAACATGTAGATCATTCCTATGACTGAATATAGGGATCATTTGTGGAAAATCTGCCATGGGCCATTTCTAGAACCTATTTCACTGGCCTAAAATTCAGATTTGATTTAAATGGATTTGTTCTCATTTTATCAGTGCAAACTGGACACTTTTTTTTTTTTAATTTGAGAGACAGAAAGAGAGAGAACGAGCACAAGTTGTCGGGGTGGGGTGAAAGAGGAAGGAGAAAGATAGAATCTCTCAAGCAGACTCCAGGCTGAGCGGGGAGCCAGATGCAGGGCTCCATCCCACAACCCCAAGATCATGACCTGATCCAAAACCAAGAGTCAGATGCTTAACCAATTGCACCACCCAGGCACCCCAAACTGGACACTCTTAACTCATAATTCAGGATGGATACTAGGAGGGAAAAATAATCCTTTTAAAGCTTTTTATAATGGGGGAAAATGGAACTCCTGCTTAAAAACCAAAATTCAGCAAACCAAACTTATTTATTAATTAAGGTACAGCAAAAACAATAAAGTATTTATGAACATATCCTCTTATGCCCACTGCATTTGTGAGGAATTCAAATAGGAACTGCTCTTGGCATCCAGGGGGAATCTGAGAGAGAATTCTAATTTTGTGAACATAAAGACATTTCTTTCAGCAGAAGATAGAAGTCAAACTTCTACATTATAGGTCCAGGATAGTTTCAATTGGCTACAATAGGGTGTAAGGGGGGGGGTCCTGTGAGTTTAATTCACAAGTGAATTAAGGTTTCATAAGAAAATATCTTGTTGCTGTTACGCTTTCTTGAAAGTATTCTAAATTGTCTGAGTCTACTTTATGGTTGTAGGTCAGGTTAACACTAATGAGTAGACAAGCTTTTGAAGACGAGGGTCAAAGTCCCAAGAAAAACATCGGAGCATCTTCACTGGAGTCAGAGTCACGACTAAAAAGGAAATTCACTCTGTTGCCTGGAAAGTGGTTACTTACCTGTGGAGATGTGCATTTTCCCAACTTACAAAAAAAACAGCAAACAAACAAACCATTGGACCAGATACTTTTAAGAGTCTTTACTAAAACATATATGACTTTTTCTAATTTTACTTTATTGTAGAGAAAGGAAAAGGTGACTTTGAGCAATATTAAGAAAGAAAAATAACATCGTAATGGATATCGTTTATGTTTCTAAAAACCTGGGCTGAAACACATCTCAACTAAAAATTTCTAGAAATACAGAAACCCCATTGATAGTTAATCCACTAGCTGGTAGATTCAGTCCCATCTAAAAGGCTGAAATGAACAGAACAAAGTTTTTACCACGGTTCTTAGAGAAGTTATTTTGAAAAACTTCAACTAAAGAAAGTTTTTATTTAAGAATCCTCTAATGCTCCAGATGTGCTGAAGGAAAAATGAAATTGAAGGATCTGATATGCAGTAGCTATTAATATATGGATATTTTTCAGAATAACAGACTCAGTGAAAATGATAACAGTATTTTAGGAAAATCAAATTTTAGCAAATTTAGAAGCCATAATTTAAAAAGAAGAATATATGTAAAGAAACTCACTATTCAGCTCCTTAAAACTATTGTTAAGGGCTTATTTTTTTTTTAGGAACAAGATTATGTCTTGTTTTTCTAATACATATGTATGTAATAATTATGCAATTTTCAGTGATTTATAATATGCAAAAATATTTCTTAAATAAAATTAGTTTCGTTTTTAAATCTGATAATAAAATTTTATATTCGCTGTCCCTTATTCCTGAGAAGAATCCAGTGATTTGTGAGTTTGGGAAGGTGACAATACTCCTTTTTCAAGTACCTGAAGGAAGATAATGAGGAAATGGTTACTTTTTTTGTTTTTCTGTTTTAATTGGTACTAAAGGGAATCTTTAAGGCAAGGATGGAATTAAATTAAAAATTACAGTAAAGTGGAGAAAGATTAGAAAATATTGTTTGAGCCAAATAATGGAATATCTTTTACTGAAAGGCTAAGATCACCTGGGGTTCCTACTTGATAGTAAACTCATTTGCAGAGAGAAGTGATCTGCCAAATTCCAACTGAGAGTTAATAACAGACCAGAGATCCAAACAAAACTAATTTCCTTGGACTCCTATCCAAGTCCTTACTCTATCATAAAAGTTCAAAACTTAATTTTTTTTTAATTTAAATTACATACAACGAAATTTTAGGCTGTGGTAGATTGCCTAGTAAGAGTCAATGCTTCCTCATTAATAATACCAAACCTTTTGCTTTGAGTCACCTTTATGTATTAGTAGAAAATATTGATGCCTACCTGGTGATTAATTATGTAATCATCAGTATCCCCCTCCCACATTATATATATTTCCTGTTTCTCTGGAGAACCCTGGCCAATACACAAAGCATGACAGAACATAAGTAGCTGCTCTGAAGGAGTTCAAGGGCAAGATGGGGAGGTCTGAATAATTCTCTGAACCAGAAGTCTCCTTCGACTCAAAGCAGAAAATCTAGTAAAGAATTCTTTGCCCTGCTATGAGTAACAAATCCTTGGAAGTATTAAATGGAGAGAAGGGCTTAATTCTTAGTGACTAGAAAGAGCAACTTAGCAATGTTCAAACTTTGCAAAAAGTAACCTTGTCTTATCGCAGTTGATAGTATTTTTTAATTATATATAGTTCAGACAAATATCTAGGCTTCAGAGTAATAGACTTCCAAAATCTAACAAGATACACATAGACCTTAACAGACTTTAAAAAGGAATGTGACTTTAAGAAGATGGTGAGTGCTGAGGTTGTTAATATGACTACAGAAACGTAGATAATTAAAATATAGAACAAAGAAGGGACAAATACAAACCTAACTCAATCATCTGAAAATGTTTCCGATAAGCTTGGATATTAAAACGAGAAGTGTATAAGACAAATTAAGAATCACATATTGGAAGAGAAAGACTTAACGGATTGTATGACTATCTAAGGGTAGTGGCTAGAAAGCTTAAACCCAGAATAAGGTAAGCCAGGAGAAAAAATGCTGAAGGGAAGGAATAAAGGGGGCTCTGGAAAGGAGGTAAATTAATACAAGTGAGATATAGGAACGCTTTTGAGAAAATGGTTTTATATTAGCATACACCAAAATTTCACTTTGAAAATATTTAGTGATTTGGGCACCGGAGATAAACAGATGAAAGATACATGGAAAGGAATTAGTCATCAATAAACAGTTACTGTACATCAGGTGTTTTATATTATATGTATTTAATATTTTATATGTGTATGTACTTATTACACAACAAGAACCTTGGAGGCTAGGATTACTTTCATTTAGGAGGCAGGAATTCAAATAATTAATTGTCCAAGGTCACACAGTTCGAGGATGCCAGAATTGACTCTGAGTCCAGCTTCATTCTTACATTCAGTCCTAGAATTAGGCATTACAAATTAGTTCCACAGTGGATTGAGAACATCTTCAAAATGACGAACTGCAATTGATTGAAACTTTTAAGAAATATCACTTGTCTATTTACTTATAGACAAGGTTTGAAATATCAAAAAATAGAGGATATAACTCTGTTGAAGTACTCCAGTTGAGATAATGTCTGTCAGCCTGCAAGTTCAGAAAGACAATCTTGTCCCATGCTTTGTTCCTGAGGCTCTATCTGCTTTGGGGAACTGCTCAGTAAACATTTGTTGGGTAAACTTATATGTAAGCAGTTTACAGATAATTAACTCACTGGGTTATAAACAGGAAATGGTTTTACTTTTCCAAAAAAATCCCCAATCGTATCCCACCCAGACCCACTTCCATCTACTTAGTTATACTTTCTCAGTATCCTTGTGTTTTCAGCCATTCCTAAATAACAGTATCATCTGGGTTCCTAAAACTGTTCTATTCCTGTTCAAAGCTGTAGTTTTGTATTCAATTCAAAATTATTCTTCTCTGTTCCTTAGTACAGGAAAAGGACAAAAGCAGCAGCCAGTTATCCTACTTAAATTTTAGGTAGCGTTTTTCCCCTTGGAGGTGCCTGCCGTACTCTATCTGATGTAATTTTTTTAAAGAATTTATTTATTTAGTTCAGAGAGCAAGAGAGAGTGAGAGAGAGCATGAGTTGGGGCGGGGGGAGGCAGAGGATGAGGAAGAGGCAGACTCCCCACCGAGCAGGGAGCCCAACGATGAGGGACTAGATCCCAGGACTCCAGGATCATGACCTGAGCCGTAGGCAAATGCTTAACCAACTCAGCCACCCTATCTGAAGTAATTTTTGTACTTGGTGTGGATTTGGCAGTTAGGTGGGGGGAAATTCAGAGTCCTAAAAGCAAAGTGCTCGATTGTGAGCAAGCACCATGGCTAGCCACAGCCTACTAGCCTCCTTTCAGACCTGATCCCCACCAGCCATCTCTCTTCAGATACTCTGTTTCCTGTTCTAAAAGAACCAGCATGCATCAACAGGTCTCCTGAATGAACAAAGTCAAATTAAGGAATAAAATGATGGCCCCCTATTTCCCAGATACTCTTCAGTCTTCAAATGTGATTCTACTTAGACTCCTACTTTTGGCCAGAGGAGGAGGACTACCAACATCTCTCTGAAAGGGGTATGAAGAGAGAATAACTGACCACTGCACTCCTGCAAAAGGCAGATCTACTTTCCTTATTCACTGAATGTGGGACTGAAGATGAGCACTGGTTCCCAAAGTGTTGAATTTCTATACACCTTTGGAGAGAGACAGAGAAACTGGCACCAGCCGCTCTTCGTTTATTTTATTTAAAATGAAAGACAAATGAGATACCTATCCTCAGTACTAGCACTGTATCACAATTCCAGGACAAAAACAATGATTCTTTTGAAAGTTCCTGTTAGAAATTATTAAAAGTACATTAATTAATGTGGTATTTTGAACTGTGTCAAAAAGCTGAGTTTGCCTCTGTAGAAGCCCACAGAGTCGGGGGAGAATAAGGAGGAAAGCAACAATTCAGTGAGACTGGCCTCTGGATGCATAGTTTATAAGATGCAAAGATTATAAGAACGGACGTGATTTTAAGAAACAGCTGTACATAATGTTAAGGCTTGGGATATTATTCTGAAAAGGCACTGGAGCATATTAAGTTGTGAAGACATTTTATTGTGTCTGGAATCAAAATATAACACTTAAATAAGCCTTCAAGTTAGGACAGAGTGAAGGTAGTATCTCACATATGGAGATGCTGTAATATTTCAGGAAAGAGCTAACAAGGTTAACATAATCACAAAAAGACTGGAAATTAAAAAAAAAAAGAAGAAGAAAAAGAGATTTTAGAGCAATATCAGACACAGAGAATCTATTTCTCATTAGGTATGGTGGGCCAAAAGACAAGAGGTTGTTTCCAAGATTCTTCTCAGAGAAGATCAGGAATATGTAATTATAACTAACTAGGATGGGGGAAAAAAAAGGTTTTCTTTTAGTAAGTCCAGAATGTGAATTAGAATTATTTCTTTTTATTGGTTTAATATTTCTGAATATGGAATGCCTGGATTCTGAAAAGAAAGGTAACTTCATATAATCTACATCAAGTTTGTGGAAGCATTCCTGTATCTATTCTGAGATGTACTTTGTGTAAAACAATGGAAGATACATGGTTTGTCTTCAACCACTTTGAAAATGCAAGGGATAAATCCTGATTATTTGTCCTTGAAAGAAAACAACATAATTTCTTTGTCTCTGCTACAAGAGTTCAGAATTCAAAGGAGATGCATCACCACAAGTAATGCAGGGACAAGCATCTACTCTTTTAAACCACCTTTGGCAAAGCTACTTCTGTAAATTGAAGTCTGACCTGCCATGCCTATTTATTACTCTGTCAATTTTTCTATTGCAATTCATTATCTTCCTTGTTCTTGTTTTTTCATGTTAGACTTCCCAGATGAATTTTTAATGGCATGACTTCAAAACACTATAGAAGTAAATGATGTTTATATTTTGCTTACAAAATCAGCACTTGAGAGAATCACTTGCTTACAAATTGACCCTGGTTAGTTCTTGAAACATCAACCTCATGTAAACTTTTAGACATGAAAAATTGGAGATAGCTTGTAGATAACTCAGGCTACCTGTATGACAGTGATGGGATGGAGGCAAAATATAAATAATAAAGGGGAATATTGTACCTGTGGCTTTTCTTAGGAATTCCACCATCTTTGAGTGATGGAAGTCATTACTTCAACAAATGTGTAATAGACATCTTTGTTTTGAAAATTCTTGAAATCACTATTTCAGGTTTGGATACACAAGAAAAACTCATCATATTTACTGTTTATTGCTTTATTATAACCCAGTATCTGTTGTTCTGATTATGTGGTGAATCTTTCCAGGTTCTTTTGTTGATGAAATCAGCATTTGTGGGCCAATATTTCCTTGGTAGAGAGCAACAGACCCTATCATTGAGGAAGTTATTGTTCCATTAAGGAGATCGGGTAGTAATCTGCTCAGAGTATGTGGTGATAAGTATAGGCTAAGAACATGTGACATCGAGTGCTTAAGTGTCAAATGGGTTAGTCAGTAAAGACGTCTGAATAGGGGTATTGGGAACCATCGTTTACAAAGCAATAGAGATGACTTTACATTAAAAGTTTTGATGACTATGAAACCAAAGACAATGTCTTCTGAAGTACACATTTTTTTGTTTAAGATTTTATTTATTTATTTGAGAGAGAGAGAGAGAATGAACAAGTGGGGACGGGGGAGAGGGAAAAGCAGACTCCCCACTGAGCCTGGAGCCATAGGACAGGCAGAGGTACTAAAATGAAACAGACTTAGATGCAGATCATGGTTTCCCTTTTACTTACTCTGTGACTATATTCAATTTAATTTCTCTAGGCTTCAATTTCATTATCTAAAAAATAGAGAAAACATTTATTTCAGGGATCTTAAGAGAATTAAATAAGAAAATGTACATAAAGCCCCTGGTATTGTGGCTAGCACAACGAATATAGCAATACACATCTGCTTTTCCTAACTCTTAGGTCTACATTTCTAAAACTATGTTCCACAGAACAAAGGTCTATTAAATGCTTTATGAAAGATGCTTAATTTTGTAAGCATCTTTAAGTGCCACAGTGCACATTATTGACTCTAAAAAGACAGTTGGAATTTAATGCTATTTCCTCCATTACTTCCATTTCTCAATTAAGAACAGTAAACTACAAAAAGTAAAGAATTTAAAGTAAAATTAAAGTAAAATATTTAACTTTGCAAATGTAGGATTCAGATAATCAGTTAAATAGTACTGAGGCTCTATTATCTTACCTGTAAAATTCATTCAGATATGCGCTGAGTTAAAATTTACTGAGTACTGACAATGCTGCAGATGCTATGAGGTGTTGAGATCTAATCTCTGAATTTAAGAAGCAGAGCATGAGGGGGATAGATAGTTAAATAGGTAGGTAGGTAGGCAGATAGACAGAGATTGATCCAAATGAAAATATAGACAGATGGATCTTGTAATAGGCAACATTAGAAATAGTATACATCACACTAAGGTTCTATGAGATCAAAACAGAGGACAGTCCCTCAGCCTAGTCATATTCAAAAAAGCTTCAAAGAGAAGTTAAAACATTTTTCATGGATTATCAATTCAAAATTCAAAACATATTAACTGAGCAACTGCAGTGTCAGACACTGTTCTAAGTGTTGGACATACAGCTGGCAAATACATATAAAAAGGCCCTTGGCTTTATGAAATTAATGTATTAGTGGATAGTCAAATAATACTCAGATAAATCCAACAAAAATAAATCAGGGAAGGCATGGTATAAAGGGAGTTGCTATAGCAGACAGGGTAGATAGGAAAGCCCCCTTTTAGAATTGTTTTTGATTCCACTGGTTTTCTTTTCCTATCATTAACCAACACCTGTTTTATAAACAACAGTATTTATGGATAAATTACATAAAATAAAGTGCACTAATTTTAACTGCACAGTTAGATACAGTTTGAGAATGATATATACCCTAGTAACTAGCACTACAAACAATATATAGGACATTGCACCATCTGTCCAAAAAGTTATTTCATGCAACTTTGTAGTCAACTGCCTCACCTCTGGCCTAAGGCATTTACATTCACTGATTTCGTTTCTGTCACTACAGATCCATTTCTCCCGTACTACAATTTCACAAAAATTAAAGGAGTAGCTATTCTTTTCTGTCTGTTTTCTGTCAGCATAAGATTGTTGAGATCCTTCCATGTTTTGTTGTCTTGTTTTTTTGTTGTTTTTGTTTTTTGTTTTTTTTGGTTTTTTTGGAAGTAGGTTCCACACCCAGTGTGGAGCCCAATGTGGCACTTGAACTCATGACCTTAAAATCAAGCTTGAGCTGGATGCTTAACCAACTGAGCCACCCAGGTACTCCTCATCCATGGTTTTATGTATCAGTGGTTTACTCCATTTTATGGCTAAGCAGGACTTCTTTTTATGAATATATTATAATTTTCCATGAATCTTATGATAAGACATATGAGTTGTTTCGTATTTTTTTATTACTATGAATAAAACTTGTAGGAAAATGTGTGTGTAAATCTTGTAAGGACATATGTTTTCATTTCTTTTGGGTAATACCTAAGGGTGGGATTGCAAGGTCATATGATAGGTTTATAGGTAAACCAAGGTTTTCCAGCCTCGGCACTAATGCAATCATGGATCATTTGATTCTTTACTGTAGGAGGCTGTACACAGATTATACAATGTTCAGCAGTATCCTAGCCTCAATCCAACTAGATTGTAGTAGCACTCGCTGTCAGTCATGACAACCAAAAATAATGCTAGATATTGCCAAATATCCCTTGGAAGGCAAAAATCAGCTCCCAGTTGAGAATTACTATTTTATAAGAAAATAACAAATAATTTTTCAATACGTTTACATCTCTGCCAATAATATATATGTTGCTGCTGCACATCTTCAGTTAATAGTTGGTGCTGTCAGACTTCTTAATTCTGTTCATTAAAGGATGTATACAGTTATATGCTATCAAAGTTTTATTTTGCATTTCTTTGATTTCTAATGATAATTAAGCATCATTTTAGAACCATTTTTCTTCTTTTTTGAATTATCTTCAAATCTTTTACCCTTCCTTTTTTTAAGATTTTATTTATTTATTTGAGAGAGAGAGAGCATGCACGCAAGTACTAGGGGGGAAGGGGCAGAGGGGGAGGGAGAGAGAATCTCAAGTGGACTCCTCGTCCAGTGCAGGGCCTGACATGGGGCTCAATCCCACGACCCTGAGATCAGCACCCAAGCCGAAACCAAGAATGGATGCCCAACTGACTGAGCCACCCAGTCTTTTTTTTTTTTTTTACTGTTTACTGTTTTTTTTTTAATAAAACTTTTATTGAGACAAGTGTGTATTCACACAGTTTTGAAAACAATACAGGGAAATCCTGTGTAAACTATCCAGCTTCTTCCAGTGGTAACGCTTTTCAAAACTGTGGTATACTATCACAAACACTGAATAAGCCCATCAAAGAATCCCTGGTGCCGCTCTTATAACCACATCCACATTCTTCCCTCCTATTCCACTTCCCTAAACCCTGGCAACCACTAATCTCTCCTCTATTTCTAAAAATTTTTCATCTCAAAAATATTTCACAAGTGAAATCACACAATATGTAACCTTTTAGGCTGGCTTTTCTCATTTAGCATAATTTCCTAGAGATTCATCTGTTTTCTTTGTATCAATATTTGACTCTTTTTTATTGTTAAGTGGTATTACATTGGATGTGTTGCCAGTTTGTTTTCTCATTCACCTGTTGAAGGACATCTGGACTGTTTTCCATTTGGGGACTATTCCAAATAAAGCTACTATGAACATTTGTGTATAGGTTTTTGTGTGAACATACGTTTTAAATTTCTTGGGATAAATGCCCACAAATGCAATTGCTTGTTTATATGGTAATGACATCTTTAATTTTATAAGAAACTGCCAAAATATTTTCTAGAGTGGTTGTACAATTCTACATTCCCACCAGGAATGTATGGATGATCAAAGTCTTTCACATCCTTACAAGTATTTAGTGTTGCCACTATTTTTATTATTATTTTAGCCACTCTGAGGGTTGTGTAGTGATTATTTCATATGGTCCTAATATACACTTATATGATAACAGATGATACTGAACATCTTTCATGTGCTCATTCACTATCTATATGCCCTCTTCACTGTTTATATCTTTAGGCCATTTTCTTATTGCATTGTTTTTGTTTTTGTTTTTTTACTGTTAGGTTTTAAGAGATTTTTATTGTATTAGTCTGAGTTCTCCTGATAAATAAATAGGGTATATAGAGATCTATATAAAGAGATTTATGCTGAGAGACTGGCTCACAGTTATGGAGGCTGAGAAGTCCCATGATCCACTGTCTGTAAACTGGAAGCCCAGGGAAGCAGGTGGTGTAGTTCCAGTTCAATCCTGTGTGCCAGAGGACCAGAAGAGCCAGTGGTGTGAGTCATCAGAGAACCAGGAGCACAGATGTCCCAACTCAGCCAGGGAGCAAATTTGTCCTTCCTCCACTTTTCTGTTCTGTTCATGCCCTCCGCCTACTAGTTGATACCCTACCCTCACTGGCGAGGGTGACCATTCAAATGCTAATCTCTTCAGGAAACGCACTCACTAATGCACCCAGAAATGTTTTCACTAGCTATCTGGGCATCCTTAGCTCAGTCAAGTTGACACAAAATTAAACTTCACATTCATCCTCTAGACACTAATTCTTTGTCAGATATATGGTGAGAAAATATTTTCTCCCATGTGTAGCTTGTCTTTACATTCTCTAAACAGAGTCTTTCCTAGTGCAAAATTTTGTTTTGTTCTGTTTTGACAAATGTTTTGATTTCCTAAGACTGCTATGACAAATTACGACAAACTTGGTGGCTTAAAACAACAGAAATGTATTCTCTCACAGTTCTACAGGCCCAGGGTCCAAAATCAAGATTTTGGCAGAGCTGTAACGCCTTCTGAAGGCTGTACAAGAGAATCCACCCTTGCCTCTTCCAGATTCTGGTGGCTCCAGGATTTCCTTTGCTTGTAGGTCATCACTTCAGTCTTGGCTTCTGTCTTCACATGGTCTTTTTTCTTTCCCCGTGTCTCCTCTTTGTGCCGCTTTTAGGGACATTTAACTTTGGACTTAAGACCCACCTGTACAATCCAGGATGATACTGTCTCAATATCCTTAACCTAATTACATCTGCGAAGATACATATATTTTCAATTACATGGTTCAGGGAGATGAGCATATTTTTGGGGGGGGCACCATTCAACCAAATACAATTAAATCAGATTTATCAATTTTCCCATTTGATTCTTTTTTTAACTCCTACTTATTTTCTATTTTTCATTTGTTTAAGAGAATTGTAATTGCATCAACCTTTTCTCATTCCAGTTATTTTCTTCGTTCTTAGCATGGTGAATGATTTTTATGCATCCTAGACATTTTGGGTGTTATGTTAGGAGACACTAGGCCCGATTTAAATCTTTTATTTTAGCAAATACTCACTCTGATTAGCTTTAGCATGTAGGTAAGGCCTATATTTGTGAGCTGTGGATCCAATAGTGGTTTAATTTTCTAAACCTTTACGGTAATTTTTTGTGTGTTTGGTTTATCGGCTTCTGCTAGAACTACCCACTTGTGATGTTGCTGCCTGAGGCAAAGAAAGGCCTTCTCCCAGATTCTGGATGTCTTATCATCAGAAAGAAGAAAGTCTCAGGCCTGAGGTGATAAAGAGGCTTGGCTGGGGACGCCTGGATGGCTCAGGCAGTTAAGCATCTGCCTTCCGCTCAGGTCATGATCCCGGGGTCCTGGGATCGAGCCCCACATCGGGCTCCTTGCTCAGTGGGGAGCCTGCTTCTGCCTCTGCCCCTCTCCCTTGCTTGTGCTCTCTCTCTCTCTCTCTCTCCCTGGCAAATAAATAAAAATCTTAAAAAAAAAAAAAAGAGGCTTGGCTGGACAGCTTTTGTGCTGGTATCCCCTTGCTCACAATCCCCAGATGCAATAACGTCTCCAGGTAGGTAAGGGGGATTTCAGGTCACCGGGACAAAAAGACCCACGGTATCCCAAACCCTGGCAGCTTGCTGCAGCTGAGCTGTTCTAGGTTCTGCTCTCTCACATCACTGTCTATCCTGGGGGAATGTCAGGCATGGAGGGGCATGAGAACACTTCCTCTGACCACTTATTGTTGAAAGATCTACTGATATGTCCCTCCTGCAGGTGACTCTCAGACTCAACTGTTGTCAGAAAGATACCTGTTCGACCTAGGGAGGGATGTGCCCGTCTGTGTTGCCTTCTGCTGTTAAGCTGGCGTGGGAAAAGTGAGGTCTGGGTTGCCTGCTTTTGTTGGACGGGGGTATGTAAAACACCCTGTTGCTGTGTCAGTGTTCTAGTTCTGACATCTCCAACAAGGTCTGTTCTTTCTTCTTGAGATTTCAGTTACTTGTTTGTCCACCTGATATTATCCCACAGTTCTTCACCCAAGGCTCTAGAACCTCTGCTCTTTTATCTCTTATGCTTATTTTTGGGTAATTTTTGCTGATCTGTCTTCAGAGTCACTTATTCTTTCATTGGCTGTGTTAAGTCTGCTAATGAGCCAATCAAAGACAATCTTCACCCCTGTTACTTTTTATTTGTATCCAGTTTGTCTTGCAAATTGTCTAACCTTTTCAGTTTGGGCCCTTAACATATTTAACATAGCTACTTTAAATTTTCTGTCAAATATTTTCAACAAAGGTGTCATACGAGCAGGTTCTGATGGTTGCTTTGCCTTTTTGGAGTTTTTTGTTTTTATTTCTTGACTTCTCTCATTTCTCCTAACTTTTGCTGAAAGATAGGCATTTTATGTAGAACAGTGGAGGCTAAGGTAAATCGTCTTTATGCATGGTAATTAGTACTTCTTTATCTCTATTTCCGTGTTGGGGCTTGTGTTAATCTAATCAGGAACGGAGTTGACCTTTTGTTGTTAGGGATACCTTACGCATACCACAGGTTGCAAATTCCTCTACTGATGCTTGGTTTTTAGGGTATAAACTGTCATGCCAGAGGTTATTTTCTCATTATCTGTTCAACTCTGGGTTGTTGTTTTTTGTTTTGTTTTGTTTTTGTTTTCCCCTTTTCATTGCATCTGAAAAGAAATAGGTCTCTTGAAGCTCTCTTCATTGTATTTGACAGTCATTCTATCCAATTCTTATTATTCTGGAAGTACGAATCAGTGTAGGGAACTGTTTTCTGATCTGATTTAGCCTTGGCCTTATGCAGGCACTGTGCCCAAGGGTCTCATGAGTGGGGCCTTCGCAATTACCCCTGCCCCTTCTCCATTTGTAATGGTGGGTTTGGCATTCAACCACGCGCCTTCCCAGGGACAAAGAACTTTTTTCTCTCTTTTTCTCTTCTCTCACCTTCAAGGGGTGACACAGTCCTCTGAGAGAATAATATTCATTTCTCTTTTACCTGGACACCAAGACTTTTGTCCCATCAAGGAGAAATATAAGATGCATCAAGCCAAATTCAGCAGTTTAAGCAATTCCCCTCCTGTACCTAGCTAGCATCACAAGGGGAGGCTTCTCAGAATTCTCTCCAATCTTCCCTGTGAGTGCCTGGGTCAGACTCACAGAGAAAAAGCCAGTAAGAGGTCTGAAACATTGCCCAAATCTGTAATCCCCAATGGATTTACACTTTCATATAAACCACAACTGGCCTTTCAGCTGAATTCTTACTGGCTTATTTCAAATCCAACCGCACCTGCCCAATTTAAACAAGGACTCCTATCACTTCTCTCCCTTCAGATGCCTGGCTCTCCCAGATCTGGGGTTAGCTGGCTGCCATGAGAATTCAGTTATCTGCTGTGTTCCAAAAACTCATTAATTTGCAGTACATTTAGCTTTTTCCTTTTTATATGGGTGGAAACAATGGTCTTTTCAACTCACTTCTCTGAGCTAAGAATCAAAAGCTTTCTTTTTTTATTTTATATAGGTATTTATCTAATAATATAATGGATTTTAAGTGAAGCACTCAGCCTACAAACTAGCTCATTACAAATAATGCTTCTCTAATAATGTGCCATTCCCTATCACATTTCTGTCTCCTTTCAGTTGAAAATACTATGTAAATTATGTCTTTACCATTTTATGACCTTCTTATTTTTAGCTTTAATACACACACATATTTCGGATATATTTTGCTTTTGTTAATTACTTTCATTATTCTACTTAAACAAACATTGGTTCTTTGGCTACTCATCTAAGATGGCTTGGTTCTACCGCTAGAAAACGTCTCTTCTCCTCCCCAGCATCAATAATGGTTTCATTTAAATAATAATAATGGTTTCATGCATAAAGATAGAGGAACAGAGTTATTTTCAAAGGAAGTCATTTAACCAATTTTCTCATACGCTGATTGGAATATATGGATTATTTCACCTTGACCAGTCTCAAATATTCAATTTCTTGGACTAGCACAAATTCAGAATATCATCAAGAATTAATTTTTCTCATTCTATTTAATCAAAATAAAGAAACATTAATGATTAATCAAAAAACACCTTCTAGGCTAAGGGCTGTGCATGGGCCCATGCACAATGCCCAGCCTGTGCCCCACAGGGGCACAGGGGCCCTTCCTGAGGGCTCTACACCCTGGACCACGCCTTGGGGCTGGGTGGGCCAGGTGCAGGCCTCAGAGCTCTGCTTGGCCCGCTAGAGGGCCACAGATAGTGGGGAACTGGTCAGGACCTCCCCCTCCCTGAGCTGAGCAGGACCTGGTGCCTGGCCCAGTAGCAATAAAGAGTGGGTGCATCAGCGAGGGGGAGAACAACCTTCCAAAACAACAGAAAGCTACAACAAAACAATGTTATTGTTGCAAAAAGCTACAGTAACATTTGATAAGTTATTCACACTTGAAAATTTAATCTATAAGAGCGTAACTTTAACATCTGCTTTCAAAAACCCCTAAACAAATGGAGTTGGATGCATTTAAGTATGATTCTTACAACACAGCTTCCATGCTTTAGTAATGTATAAATAAGTTGCTTTTGAAGATAGTCTTTTCATAGTTATATATTGGCTAATATAATTTTTTAGAATAATTTTGCCCTTGGAAAATTTGAACAGAGTTTTATGTTCAATTTTACATATACACACACTAACAGAATTTATTCTATGAAAAGGGTTTCAGTTCCAATAAGTGCTCAATATTAAATCCTAAACAATATCAGAAAACTGCTGTTCTCCTTTCTCTGACTATGGGCTCTTAGGCCACTATGGCTATTATATCCAGTGTTGCTGTCCTAGTATACAAAGATTCAAGTAGTGTTCAATCTAGTTAAAATATTTCAAATTATTTTAAAATATTTTTTCTGCTTCACAGTTGGAAACTGTCATTCCACAAAGCTAGGTGCTGCAAGTATTTGAAAACCATTTAAGTTATTTCTTAGAGGACCTCCTATTTTTGAAATTCCAATACATCATCCATCACATATTAAAAATAAGCATACCACATATAAATGCAGAGAAAATTAGAGGAACCCCTGAAATGTATAAATGATAAGCACTGTCAATTTTACATACTGTATTATATAGAGAGAGAGTCTTAAAAAAGCCACTTAATGGAACCTACTGTGATTTTATTCTGAATTATGTACAACGCTACCTTAAGCACTCACTTTCTCTAATGTTTAGTTAAATCAAATGAAACCCAAATAAATAAAATTGTCAAGGCATAAGGCACTCACTCTTTAGCAAACACTAGGTAATGCCAATGTAACCTAAATCTATGATCTGCAATAAGGGGGTGGTTGACATTCCAAGCACATGCTAATGTGTAACAAAATTAGACTGAAAATATATTAACATTAGAGAAGTGTCAAATCTCTGAGATAAATTCACTCCAACTTGGTGGAATTTGCAACTCCAGCAGAGAAAAAGGAGCTCCTCCTGTGCTGTATTATGCCTAACAAAATAAAGAAGGTTCCTTTAGTAAACCTTGAGTTCCGCAGAAATCAGAAATCAAGCCATGGGGGGCAGAGTAATTGTGTTATTGTGTGAGTAATTGTGTGCTATCTCCTGGCCGTTGTGGAGATAGCAAGATATTGATGAAACATAAGATATTGATGAAACATAGAGGTGGCAAAACAGACATCATGGAATGACTCTGCAGGTTTCTGGAAAAGGATGATTGGTTCAGAATTGGTGAATGTTTATGAACCCTAGTTTCTCAGCATCGCTTTAGAGATACTTTCGGCAAAGATTTATCTAAATATAACAAAAATAAAAGTAATTTGTATGAACAAAAAGCTTGCTCAGGAGGCACCACAGGGATGTTTACATAGGGAAGCAAGCCATTAACATCTTACCTACCTTCTACCTTTCAAATGGTTGACAAAATCATGGAATGGAGATATGTTTAGTTAGATGAATACCCGAGATATAAAAAATACTCTAAAATATATGCATCCATTTGAATATTTTAATAGAAACAAGTTAATAAAATGACATTTTCATCACCCAAAATAACCCTTGCCCACTAATTTCTAATCCAATTAATTGTGAGCTCCTTATTGGTTCGCAAAACTGACCTCTACTTTTCATACTGTCATGGCCTTTAGTTACCAAAAATCTCAATAATTTCCACATGAATTGATGCCAGGATCAGGATTCCCTCATTACATTACATGATTTACACTGATAGTACAGAAAGAGATGTCCTAATACCCACGCATGCGCGCACACGCGCCCGCGCGCACACACACACACACACACACACACACACACACACACACTTGTTCAAATTGTGATGGAAAAAGTTAAAATATTATAACTTCCACTGTACTCAGAGCAAAGCCCAAAATCATTTGTATGTTATATAAGACAATTTGAGTTTTGGCACATCTTACATCCCAGCAACCTTACTTATCACTTCCTGAATTGTAATTTTTGTTTTAATCTAAGTAAATTATTTTCATTCCTCAATATACATAGTGTTCCTCATGTTTGTTTGTTTTGCTTCCTCTGCCTTAAAAAAATCCATATGTCCTTCTTCCTTCTGATAGTTCTTTCTAAATTCTGTGATAAATAAACATTAGGGAATCTTTTTTGGACTTTGCGTCCTTGGGGTACAATGTACTTAACTGCACTTATTATTATAACCTCTTTACTTGTTTGATTTTTCTACTAGACCATGAGGCTCCTTATGGGAAAGAACTCGAATTATTGCTACTTAATACAGTGCCTGACACAAAATAACCAATATATAAATGTCTGCTAAAAGCATGAATGGCTTGGAAAATATCTGAGCTTCAATTCCCACAGGTTACAGAAGATCTGAAATCAGATTCTCCAGGTTCAATTCCCACCTTTGTTATTTATTAGCTGTGTAGGCTTAAGCAAGTCACATAACTTCTTTAAGTCTCAGTTTCTTCATCTATAAAATGGAATACTAAGAAATTCTAATTTAGTGAGTGTTGGGAAAATTTAATAAGATTATAGTTATTAAGAAAATTTAATAAGATCATAGTTAATACTACTAAATAATTACTAGTATTATTTGTTTTCAGGAAGATTAATAGTTGCAGGGAATATATTTTCTAACATGAATGTCAATTTCTTTTTAATTATCCAAAAGGTAAACTGGACATAGAAATCATAGGTATCAGGTGCATTTTATGAAGAAAACTGAAAATAAGCTCATTTATCAGCCATTCAAACTTGGAAGCCTAATGACATAAATCCAAGTATGAAAGGCAACACCTAGTTTTGAAAGGCACAACTGAACAAACCCACTTTCTACAAAAGTAACTAAGTATCATCTACTTAAGAACTCTCCCTCACATAATAAAATATACCCACATATATGCACAGACACATTATCCAGTATTTTACACAGTACTATAGAAATAATTTCTTCTCAACATTAATACATTGGTAAATTTTTCTCTTTGCTCCGTTTTCAAATGGCTTCGTAACTTAAATTGGTGGACAAAAAATAGACTGACCAATGGCTAAGTGACCATAGTAGAGCCTTCCTAATCACTTTAAATGAACTTTACCCATCCACACAAAGGCATTGCTTGAAGAAAGCTAAAAATCAGTAACAAAACTTAGCTAAATCTATGTGTTATTTGGCCCTTCTCAAGGATTTCCTACCCAATAAACTCTTGTACTCATTCTCTTGTTTATGCTGACAAGACATTTTCTTCCTACCCTCTTCAATAAATAGTGGAAATAGTTTAGGGAAGATATGCTAGTCTCTTTGTGACACTAGCACCAGTTCTAATACTTGAATTACTCAGCTAAGTGCAGATTTACTCATTCATTTATTCATCAAGGAATGTGGAATATATTACTAAGAAACCACTGGAACCATGAGCTTGTTTTGCATTGAGGAAGTCATTTTTCACAAGTCTCCTTGCTACTAGTCTTTCCTGTAATATAGCAAGAACAAACTTCCAAAAATGTCAATCCAGGTATACCACATCCCATTTAAATACTTCAGTGCCTATACCACTCAGAATCAAACACGAACTCTTAAGCTGACATAGAAATCTCCCTTTTGTTTTCAACTCTGGTGTGCCCTTCTCTTTTATTACCTTCTTTACAGAAAGTTGTTCTTTTTTTCACCTTGCTAATATCTTCATATATGCCGTCCCTAAACACAATCACCACTTCCAGCAAAATTTCTAGAGCCTTAAAAATTCCATTGAGCTGCCCCTCTTGAAGCTCCATCATATCACAAATCATATTATAATTGTAATTTTATTTAATATCTCCAATATGCAATACAAGTTTCTTTTTTTAAGTTTCTTAAGGGCAGAGATTATATCTCCATATTTCATACCTAGTTCTGAGTACTGCATATTGCAAATAAGAAGTGATCAAATCAATGTCTGTATAACAATTTACAGTTTTTACAAAATACTCATAAAGACATTCATTAATTTTATTCATTAGAAAATTTCTAGGGGGAAATATAACAGAAGTTTCTATCCCCAGTTTTCACCAAACAAAAACTAAGGGACCTGTAATTTGCTCTTGAATTTCTGGACTTAAAATCTGATGCAATTGCCATTCAATTTTATCATATAAAATCAATCCAAGGCTGGATTCCCATAATAAATAATTTCCATTCCAGTGTCATAGCTTTGACAGGTAAGTTACTTCAGACAAGCATCCATTATTCAAGTATTAATTCAAATGCATAATGTATATGCAAAGGAATCAGAAAAGAAATCACCAAAGATATACAGATCTGTTCAAAATCTTGTATTATGGGCACAGCAGTATCTCAGTTACTTGTATCAAATAGTTTCCAATTGAAAATTGTATTTTGCTGCTTGAGTAAGTTAAATGTATTTTAAAGTGACTTGTGATGTGCATCTCCAGTATTAATCTGCTACTTTACTTGCTTTTTCACTTTTTACATTTTGTTTTGTTTTGATCAGAACATTTTCTATCAAAGCTCAGTCATTATGCTGATTTTGAACTTCCTCGTGTAAGTAGCAGGCACTCTAATGAAAGGTCACCACCCACTCTAGTGATTTAATCAGTCTAAAGTAAAGGAAACATATTCTTCAAAGACCCCACAGGTATGTCCTCCTGTTTCCTTTGTTTTTTCATATTCACTACAGACCCTGGCTTTGCATTCTTAAAGCCTACTGGAGAAATGCTAACCCTAGTCAACAAGCATTGACATGCCTACTGTGTATGTTGTATCTCTCAGGACTTTTACACAGCTAGTCCACATACTGAATTAAATTACCTGGACATTTTATTCATCTCTAAAATAAGTTGCTTTTAACAGATTAACTCTAAGGCTCTTTCCAACTCTAATATTATGCTATGTTGAGGTGAGGCAGAGATTTTCATATTGAGAAATAAGTACTTAGGACTTAACTATTTTAGAGTTAAACCATGAGGTTGGCCATGGCAAGCCAAATGTAACCCTATTCTCAGGCTACATTCATAGAGATAAATTATTGAGGGGAAAAAAAGGCTATCCTCCTCTATAGTTTTACGGTCAGTGTTGGTTTCTAAACTTCAAATGGTATTACCGCTCCTTGCTTCTGCTTTGAGTTGATCAGATCATTCATTATGAAGAGAGGAGTGGGAAATGGTCTTCTACTGGATGCCAAATAAATCTTACCAAAATCAAATGATTATTTAGTTCCCTGATTCCTGTTTGGATTTCCAGATTCCTTGCCCTGAGCTTATATGACAACTATGGGTTTGATACCCTAGACTCATCATTTTTCTTCAGCATGATACTTACCGGCTTGCCATGTATCAATTTAGACCCCTATTTCACATTTTGGGCATGCATTTTCTTTTCTCTCCTTCAGTTTTTTTCCTCTCAGGTTTTGTCAATCTATAGTGTTTCCTGTGCCAGTTTCCATAGTTATTTTTTCATTACAACCCAACACTGTTCAGTACCCTGTGTCCATGAGGGCCATCTTTTCTCCTGACAATAGTTTCTTCCAAGACATTGGCAATTGTCAAATTCCTCATCTATTTCATCATTCTCTTCATGTATTTAACTCTTCGAGTTTCTGCTCATTCTGTTTCACTTGATATGTTAGGGTCACAATCATTATTTCTCAATCTCTCTGGGTTCTGACTGAGAAAAAAAAATGCCCATAGGGCATCACAGAGAAAAGGATATCAAGGTGCTTTTATTAAATGAGATCCAGTAACTGCCCAAGTAAAGGATCCTGAGTAAGGTAGATTGCAGAAAAATGTGTTACTTTACATCCTAATGGAGCTTCCCTCTATTTTCTACATATTTTGACGCACTTAAAAGAAATATGAACTTTCAGGCAACTATTGCGACACATTCATCTAGCTTCCTATAGTACAAAAGGTTTGACTTCTAGGAACGGTCTTTGGTATGGGGAAATGCAACAGAGAGAAAGCAGTTAGTGTTTTCTTAATATGCCTTTCCCTATTAAAGATGTCCAATGAAAGCCAATTTTTCAGCAACCAAAAGTAAGTATTGCCCAAACCAGCCTTAATATTACCTTCAGCTTGACTGAACTTTAGACAGGTTTCTTCCTGACTATAAACCCTTGGCCTTCTTTTTCTTAAAACATTTTACATGGGATTATAAATTCTCTCTCTGCCCCTTTGAGATGCAAATTTTCTCCCAGACTCTTGCCTGTTTTACAACCTAGGAATGTTCTCCTCAACAACCTGAGAATCACACCTTTGAAATGTAATCAGCAAGAATGACAGAACCCCTATCCTCTCCCCAGTCTTTGTGAGAGGATAGTTAGGAACCTAACTTTGATAAGCTTCAATCAGCAAACACAGATGTCATAATCACATTGATCAATTTCCCCCTTAATGTCCTGGAAAATTTTCCCACTAGCTTAGTTCACTGCCGAAAAATGTCCCTGCCTTTTATTTCAGTGGAGTTTAGTTCAGTCTCCCTCCAATTTCGCAATAGTCTTCATCCCTGTGTAATGGTCCAATACAATTTCTCTTTGACAGTATTAACCTTTCTTTGAAAAGAAGCCAATAAATGAATGGGAGGGAGCAACTGGAAGGATTCAATAAATACCCACTCCAGTCCCCATGGGAGAAGGGAAGAACACATAAATGTTTGTAAAAGCAGGAGAAGCAGAATGATCTTTCATCCCCTCCACTCTCAAAAACTCTGTTTATACTTTATTTTCCTGGAGTAGAATACAATAAATGCCCTGCCATATATGAACAAAAGCATGGTGAGAAAACTAAAAATCATGACTTTTATAAAATCTTTGAAATTGTATTGGGGTTGGGCAGAAGATTTGCCAGGGCACACGCTTGCAAACATCAAATATTTGAAAGGTTTGGAAAGAGAAAAGTCATAAGGAAAAGGGATTCAGACTTCTTTCACGTGGTCTCAGACAATAGTACGAAGACTAATACATAAAAGTTAAAGTGAAAAATGTTTCAGTTTAACGTAAAAAGAACTTTCCAAAACCTTCATGTGTTCAAAGATGGAATATGCTCCGCAAACCTGGAAGGTAGTGAGTGCACTGTCAAGAGATATAAGCCACAGTGGTTTTTGGAAGTCTTGACTGAAATGTTGAAGAGAAATTTCAAACACCACAGGGGTGCGTGGGAAGCCAAAGGTGTAACTTTTCTCCTGGCTTTGGATTTTTTCCTATTTTTTATTCAAAACATGGAGAATCTTTTAATTTAAAATATAGAGAATAAACTCATGTGAAATTGACAGGAAGAACACAGTATTGGGGTGCCTGGCTGGCTCAGTCGGTGGAGCATGCAACTCTCGATCTCAGGGTTGTGAGTTTGAGCCCCACAATGGGTGTAGAGATTACTTTTTAAATTTTTTAAATTAAAAAAATTCTTTTGTATCAAACAAATATATTAAAGGCTTTAAACACACACACATACACATACACACGTGGCAATTTCCCTTGCTAAAGAAGTTGTTCTGAAGACACTTATTAGGAATGAGAAAAAGATACAAAAATACTTTTAACATAAACCCAGAGAGCCACGTTATTGTGTATCCTGTTAGCAACCTGTAGTCCCTGCAAGGATGAGAGAAATATTTTGTTGTTGTTGCATC
Source organism: Callorhinus ursinus (assembly GCF_003265705.2). Lineage (NCBI taxonomy): Eukaryota > Metazoa > Chordata > Mammalia > Carnivora > Otariidae > Callorhinus > Callorhinus ursinus. The sequence continues at coordinate 42,436,159 of NW_027397072.1, forward strand.
CTTTAGTCATTAATAGCCTTTGAAGCTGAAAGTGCTGCATCTCAAAATTATTTTCTTCACTCTGCTTTCTTAACTGCATCTTTCACCTCCAAGCTAGATTAGGCAATCTATCACAGGAAACATAAAGTAGACAAATGACCTTAAGAAATTCAGAAACGGTGGGATCTTTGATTCTCAAAATAGATTAAAAACAGGATGATTTCAGATGGCCATGTTGAATGACTCCTCGGGGAAGATCAGTCTGTGACTATTAGTGTGAATTGTCCACTATGTTGGGCTGCAAGATTATCAACTGCCATATGGAGTATGCTTTACAGAAACCTTCTCTGAAATGTATAATAGCTTTAGCAGCTGGGTAGAAAATTACCACATACTTCCTGGTCACCAAATAGAAGAGGTCAGATACCATCATGATATGAAATGAAGACCCCAGGCAAGGTTATAAATCCAACCTAAACAAAATTCTAAAATTCGTAGGATTTCCTAAGATTCACAGGTATAGACTCATCCATGCATTTTCTGACTTGCAATGAATGAAATGGATAAAACAGACTCACTGGCATTTCCCCAGATGAAACATATATTATGCATCCAATAATAGCATTTTTATTATTCAGTTATTCTATATATGATGCTATGAGAATACAAATTATAAAACAAAAGAAGTAGAGGATTTTAACATTACTAAGTTTATGTGATTTTCTATACAGACAAGACTATCACAACAAAACCACAGTGCATAATTTTAGTGTAATATATGCATGTCCTAAAACCTTGTTCAGATGGTTTTCCATTTAAATATTATTCACCTGATCCAGCAGAAAAGTTGATATTTAAAAAATATAGGTGAGTAAAATGAGATATTTTCTTCATTGAGGATCTTGCCCTAAATGTTTTCTCATTTGCTTGCCACCAAAATAAAAGTGAATGTACCTTGTGCTTCCTGTTACATATTGACATCATGAATCAAGACTTAGAAAGGATTTTAAAATCTATAAAGTGTTTTAAAATAATCAATAATACATACCAGTAACGTTAATATTAGGTGGTCCTGCCTGATTCTATAGAATTTCAAGGCATGTGCCTCTTTTTGTGTGCTAAACAGTTTATTCCTCCTAAAGTAACTGACCCAGATCATTGAGTATGTCAGCCTACACTTCAACTGGTCCGCTGCTTCCAACCGTCTCCAGCGTTGGAACTTCTCCTTTAAATTTAGGTGACAATCTGACTTCACTTGGGGTTACAAACCTTGCTCTTCATATCCTTAAAGAGAATTTCCTCTAATTATACTGTGTTAAAACCAAGGAAAAATTAAAATTTTCAGCATCTCCACCTCTCTAATGTCAAGAAATTGTTATCATTTTTTTTTCTATCCAGAGGCAGAAGCCAGAAGAAAAAAAATACATATGGCACACTTGGGTGGCTCAGTTGGTTAAGCATCAGATCTTGGTTTCCCTCAGGTCATAACCTTGGGGTCACGAGATCAAGCCCAGCAACAGGCTCTGCACCCAGCGGGAAGTCTGCTTGAAACTTTCTCTTCCTCCATCTCTGCCCCTCCCCACCTCTCACTCTTTCTTTGTAAAATAAATAAAGAAATCTTTAAAAAAATATATATATATGATGGACTACATAACCAATGTAAAAGTCCATGATGTTTCTCAATGTGTATAATTTTCTCTTATTTAGAAATTAGGTCTTTCAACTTTGATGATTGTTTTCACTGTATGACCTCTTATCAACATTAAATAACTCAGAATGGATTTTAAAACTATATTTTCTTCTTACAGTTTTGCACTAGAATTTCTAAGGATACTTAAGATTTATTTTCAATCCAGTGTCTAGTATGGAAAACAATCAATAAATTCATAACAGTAAGATTTTTTTCCTTGCTAGAAGGCTATCATCTATGATAAATTAGGTTGGATTTAAGTTTGTATTAAATTGACAAGCATTGATATTTCTTTATAAAAGCTCTTGCATGTGTGCATTTTTGCTTCAAAAAGAATAATTTGAGTGCCTTGAAACAAAACTCCTTGTATTTATTTTATTTTATTTTGTTATGTTAGTCACCATACATCATTAGTTTTTGATGCAGTGTTCCATGATTCATTGTTTTCATATAACACCCACTGCTCCATGCAGTATGTGCCCTCCTTAATACCCATCACCAGGCTAACCCCTCCCTTCTAAAACCCTCACATTGTTTCTCAGAGTCCATAGTCTCTCATGGTTCATCTCTCCCTCCGATGTCCCCCCCTTCATTTTTCCCTTCCTTATCCTAATGTCCTCCATGCTGTTCCTTATGTTCCACAAATAAGTGAAACCATATAACTGACTTTCTCTGCTTGACTTATTTCACTGAGCATAATCCCCTCCAGTCACATCCATGTTGATGTCAAAGTTGGGTATTCATTCTTTCTGATGGCTGAGTAATACTCCATTATATATATGGACCACATCTGCTTTATCCATTCATCTGTTGAAGGGCATCTCGGCTCTTTCCACAGCTGGACTATTGTGGACATTGCTGCTATGAACATTGGGGTGCATGTGGCCCTTCTTTTCACTACATCTGTGTCGTTGGGGTAAATACCCAGGAGTGCAATTGCTGGGTCATAGGGCCATATTTAATTTTTTGAGGTACCTCCACATTGTTTTCCAAAGTGGCTGTACCAACTTGCATTCCCACCAACAGTGTAAGATATGGGTTCCCCTTTCTCCACAACCTCTCCAACACTTGCTGTTTCTTTCCCTGTCCATTTTTGCCATTCTAACTGGTGTAAGGTGGTATCTCAATGTGGTTTTGATTTGAATTTCCCTGATGGCTTTTTTCATGTGTCTGTTAGCCATTTGTATGTCATCTTCAGAGAAGTGTCTGTTCATGTCTTCTGCCCATTTTTTTGACTCGATTATTTGTTTTTTGGGTGTCGAGTTTGAGAAGTTCTTTATAGATCTTGGATACCAGCCCTTTATCTGTAGTGTCATTTGCAAATATCTTCTCCCATTCTGTGGGTTGCTTCTTTGTTTTGTTGACTGTTTCCTTTGCTGTGCAGAAGCTTTTTATCTTGATGAAGTCCCAAAAGTTCGTTTTTGCTTTTGTTTCACTAGCCTTTGGAGATGTATCTTGAAAGAAGTTGCTGTGGCTGAGGTCGAAGAGGTTACTGCCTATGTTCTCCTCCAGGATTTTGATGGATTCCTGTCTCACATTGAGGTCTTCCATCCATTTTGAGTTTATCTTTGTGTATGGTGTTAGAGAATGGTCGAGTTTCATTCTTCTGCATGTGGCTGTCCTATTTTCCCAGCACATTATCTCTTCAGGAAATCCATTGCATATTTTTTCCTGCTTTGTTGAAAATTATTTGACCATAGAGTTGAGGGTCTATATCTGGGCTCTCTATTCTGTTCCATTGACCAATACTTATTTTTTTTAAAGATTTATTTGAGAGCGAGAGAGAGCAGGAGGAGGGGCAAAGCAAGAGGGAGAGGGAGAGAATCTCAAGCAGACTACTCTCCCCTAAGCATGGAGCCTGACACAGGGCTCGATCTCACGACCCTGAGGATCATGACCTGAGCTGAAATCACAAGTTGGACACTTAACCGACTGAGACACCATGCATGCCCAAAAAACCCTTGTATTTATGACAAACTTCTCTTGAGTTAATTATAATAGCATTTCAGATGCAGGAAGTGTGTGTACATTACTTACTGACAGATCGGCTACTGAAACTGGACTCTGAAATTACTCTAATGAGCAGAGAGGATACTTAAGATAATTGAAGGGATGCTGAAAGTTCCTAAATTTTATTGAGAAAGTCAAAGGGTGCCAAACCTGGGGAAGCCTGTGAAAGAAATTACTGCTTTTTTTATAGCGTTGAAGATTTAATGATAATATAGACCTGTGCTGTCCAATAAGTAGTCAGTAGCCATATGTGGTTATTTGAACTGGAATTAATGAAAATTTAATTAAAGTTTAAATTTCTGAACTGCACAAACAAAATTTTAAGTGCTCAGTAGTCTCATGTGGCTAGGGCTGCCATATTGGACAGTGCGAACAGATAACAGTTCTAGTATCACAGAAATCTGTATTGGATAACAGTGATAAAGGCGCATTTGAATATTCTTTAAGCCAGGAATCTCTTCCCCAATATCCTCACTCATGATATACATTTTTATGCATTGCTTAAGCTCATTTATGATGTTCTACAGATCCAGGAAAGACCTGTTCTAGTGCAAAGAAAAAGTTATCTTTCTCTGTCTTCCCTTCATCTGGTAAAAGGTATATCTCACTCTCCTTCAAAAGTGCTGATACTCCTTTTCCTACTATCTACCAAATCCAGCTTTAGGAAAAAGAGCTGCTTTCAGATACTTAAAACACAGGGTAAATCTGCCTCACTGAAACATAACTGTGTCTTTTATACATAGTATGCATAATATACATGCATATATACGTATACATACATACATGCATATACATGTATATGTGTGCATGCATGTATATATATATATACACATATATACATGTCATCACATTTTGTCAGGAGATCATTTGGGTGAAAGAAATATTTTCTTCCAAAAGCCTTAGTTAAAACAGGTATCTGCCTATTTGCATAGCTGGGAAAAGTGCTAATCCTGTAGATTTGACAAGACTATAATGGAAATCCATCTACCAATTAGTTCTGTTCTGCATAGCAACATCATGTACAGTGTACAGAAACAACAGCAACCTAAATGAGTTATTCGTTCATATCATTTATTCATTCAGTAAATAAATATTATCTACTCTGTGGAGGACATTTGGTTATTTTAGGAGCGCAAAGAAGCTTAAGAAACCGTTTTTATACCTCAGGAGCTTACACCCTAGAAGAAAATATTCTCGGGGCGCCTGGGTGGCTCAGTCTTTAAGCGTCTGCCTTCAGCTCAGGTCATGATCCCAGGGTCCTGGGATCGAGCCCCACATTGGGCTCCCTGCTCGGCGGGAAGCCTGCTTCTCCCTCTTCCACTCCCCCTGCTTGTGTTCCCTCTCTCGCTGTGTCTCTCTCTGTCAAATAAATAAATAAAATCTTAAAAAAAGAAAGAAGAAAGAAAGAAAGAAGAAAGAAAGAAGAAAGAAAGAAAGAAAGAAAGAAAGAAAGAAAGAAAGAAGAAAGAAAGAAAAAGAGAAAATATCCTCTTAAATATTATTGAAACACTAAGTAAAGTTATATCTTTTCTTTAGCTACACATGATGGGGACATAAATTTGAATAAATGATTATAGATATCACTTACCAATTGCTTAGTATGTTGCAGGTGTAGTGAGAAATATTTTACATATAGAAACTCAATGTTCCCAACAGTTCTATGTATTCTGAGGTATCATCATCTCCATTTTACAAATAAAGGAAAGAAAGCATATGGTGTTTCAGTTACTGTTTCAAAATCAATATCTAGTATGTGGAGGCTCATCATGCAAATCCATTTATCTGATAAAACAAGACCATGGTATATTCAGAACCATCGTTCAGAAAGTACAACATGTTCCTGAAACCTGGAAGAGAGTGCCATTCCAATGGTATTATCAGGGAAGGCTTCACAGAATAGGTAGTATGTGAAAGGCATCTTGAAGGTGGTAGTGATTATTTTCTGAATGGGGAATTGGGGAAGTATGTGTGCAGAATCACAGGGAACTGAAGGAGTGACAACAGTTCCAGTTTACCTGAGCAGAGAGTATTAGAAAGTGAGGGAAGTTGTAAAGCTGGGTCAGGGAAAGGTAACAGAGGGCCTTGTAAAGCCAACTAAGTTGTTAGGACTCTAGTGTATAATTAATTGTGAAAATATGAATGTCTTGTATATAGGGGAGTAACCTATACAGAATTTACTCTTCAGAGAGAGGGACCTGGATGGTGACACAGGAGGCTCCTGAACTTCCCTGCTCTCACAAATGCACCAAATATACACATGCACGTGGAGCAATTCCTTCTGAGATATATCCAGAAACTAGCTGAGAGACTCCTATGGACTGAGTGAACAAGAAAATAACTACATCAAAAAAAAAAAGGCAGGAAAGGCTGAGGCCCACTTTCACATAAACTCTACCGGACACAGTGCCATACAACTGGGGGAAAACCTACAAGTTCTGTTTTCTCCCTGAGGAGCAAAGGGTTTGGATTGCATATCTAGCAAACCAACTTTTAAGGCCACTCAAGGGACAAGCACCCTAAACACCTAGCTCTAAAAGCCAAGAGGACAAGTCCCACAGGACTAGAGCAAACAAAGAAACAGTTCTTAAATGGGGATGTAAGCACTGACTATGACTATCCCCCATGATCGGCACAGAGGGAGCAGGGAAAAACACCCATCCCCAAGTCTTTCCACTGAAGGATTTTGACTGCATACTTGCTTCTAATGAACATGCATTTAGGGACTGGTTGTAAACCTCACTGGAGCCCGGGGAAGCTGGTGGGCACTTCTGGCACCTCTCCCCTCCAGCTCACTACAGCAATAAAGCCAAGCTGACAGCATTTCCCTGGAAGAAGGCTGCCCACATTCCTAGCGCTCCAATTTTTATGGTTGCCACCCAAAGCATGGTCCCCAAATCACACAGCTGTGTGATTTACATTCACAAGTCCCACAGGACTACAGCAAACTAAGAAGCAGTTGTGTTTTTTTTTAATTTTTATTGTTATGTTAATCACCATACATCATTAGTTTTTGATGTAGTGTTCCATGATTCATTGTTTGTGCATAACACCCAGTGCTCCACGCAGAATGTGCCCTCTTTAATACCCATCACCAGGCTAACCCATCCCCCCACACCCCAAGAAGTAGTTTTTAAAGCCTAAGAATCCCGCATCTAATCAGTATGCATCGGGTACTGACTGCAATCCTCCCCTTTGAGATGTAAACGGGTATTCGTACATCCTCAACTACTGGGTAGCCACTAAGAACAGATATGGCACTTGTACCAAAAGGTGCTCCCATGCTGACTGATGCATTAGTCATACCAAAAGGTGCTCCCATGCTGACTGATGCCTTAGTCACAACAGCCAAGATATGAAAATAACCTAAGAGACCATTTACAGATGAATGAATAAAGAAGATAGATACACACACACACACACACACACACACACACACACACATATTCAGCCTTAAAATGAAGGAAATTCTGGCATTTGCAACAACATGGATTAACTTGGAGGACAATATTCTAAGTGTTATAAGTCAGACAAAGACAAATACTACATAGTACTAATTATACATAAAATGCAATAAATACAGAAAGTTAAACAGACAACTCAGAGAGTAGAATGGTGATTTCCAGGCACTGAGAGGTGAGGGAAATGGGAAGAAGCTGGTAAACAGGTACAAACTTACAGTTATAATATAAATAAGGTCTGAGGTTCTAAAGTATAACATGATGACTCTAACTGATAATACTGTATTATTATTGTATAATTGAGAATTGCTAAGAGAGAACTTAAGTGTCTCACCAAAAAAAAAAAAAAAAAGAAAAAAGATGTTTTAAATAACTTGATGGTTGGGAATCCTTTTGCAATGTATATCAAATCACCATATAGTACGCATTTTTATTATACCTCAAACAAGAAAAAAATAAAATTTACACTTATACCTTTATAGTCTTCAAATCATTTGCTGTGGTGAAGAACTGTAAACCAGACCATGAATATTATTACTAACAGGACAGACACACTGACACCAACCACAATTAACTCAGTCAATGTCAGAGCTTGAACAGGACGATTACTTCCACTGTATGACTCTCTTTCACTTCAGAAATAGGAAGTTATTCAAAGATCAATCAAAACTTATATTCAAGAAAAATCAAATTAAAACAACAACATGGTGTTATTTTTACCAGGAAGTTTACCATAGTTAAACAAACAAAAAAATCCAGGATGAGTGAATTTGTGAGGGAAATAAGCACCTTTTTATGCCATCGGTGGAAATATAACCAATAAAACACTTTCTTAATGACAATCAAGTATATGTACATACATGATGAGGAAAGTGAAATAATACATATCTGTAACCTCAGATTTAACAAAACCTTTCCTGAAAATGTGTTCACAGAAATATTTTCATAAATTTGAAGAGATTTATTATACAAATGCCCATTTCAACTACATAGTCCATCTTAGCTAACCAATGAAAACTGAAATACCCATCCATTTGGACGGGTATTTCGACTCATAATTAAAAAGAATTTTAGCTCTGTACGTCCTGACATGAAAAGATACCCAGGATACATTTCTAAGAGAAAAAGAAAACATTGAAATCTAATGTTCATAATATAACCAAAATTTTGTTTAAAGAAATAAAAGAAGACACATTAATAATGTCAGTAAATTTACTAAAATTATTGAGTAAAAATTCATTTAAGCATGGTTATCTTCAAGTGAAGATTATCCTTCAAGTGGACTTTAAAGAATTTTAAATTTTTCTACATTACGTAATTCTATATTATTGAATTTTTATAGCTGATTTAGTTTTCAGTGCAATATTTATAAAAGAAAAGTAATATTTATAAAAGCTATGGATTCCATTCTTACTCTATGTAGGATAATGATAATAAGTCCTGTCCTGCCACATTCATAGATCTGTAGCCAGGATGAAATAAGATAACATATGAAAGTTCTTTGGCAAGTATAAAATTCTCTCTTACTACCATACGTGGAGGCTCTTTGCTAGGAGTCAAAAACGCATGTGTTCTTGGGAAGGGGTAAAGCTCATTGCCATGTCACATCTAGGTTTTTATAGCTGCAGAATATAAATCCTTATTTCTGGATTGATAACACCTACTAAAATAGCAGTTATTAAGAAAGATTATCCAATTGGAAGAATAACTAAGACACAATAAAATGCTACAAAAAATTATAGTTGAAAGCATGACAGTCGAGATGAACTACACTGAGAGCTTCCATGGAAGAGACTCTGAGAAAAATTTTACTTCCTTGAATAAATTTGTAGCCGTATTTAAGTTACATAAATTTCTTCAATGAAGTTTTTTTTCTTCTGTCTCCTTTCCTTATTCCTTTCTTCTTTCCTCCCTTCCTACCCCCCACCTTCTCCCCATCTATAATTTGGCTATTTCTATTTTCTTTCTTGAAGTATAGTTGATATACAATGTTATTTTGGTTTCAGGTATACAACATGGCGATCTGATGAGTCTATGCACCACTCAGTGTTCACCACAGTAAGTGCAGTCACCATCTATCACTGCACCATGTTATTACAGTATTATTGACTATATTCCCTACACTCCACTTTTCATCACCATGACTTATTTATTTCATAATAGGAAGTTTGTGCCTCTTAAACCCTTTCTCTTATTTCACCCATCCCCCCACCCATCTCCTCTCTGGCAACTACTAGTTTGTTCTCTGTATTTAAGAGTCCGTTTGTACACTTGAAACTAATAACACTGTATGCTTAATATACTTCAATAAAAAATCATAATTTAAAAAAGCCTTTCAGGGGGGCACCTGGTGGCTCAGTTGGTTAAGCGTCTGCCTCTGGCTCAGGAGCTCCCTGCTCAGTGGGGAGTCTGCTTCTCCCTCTGCCCCTACCCCCTGCTTGTGTTCTCTCTCTCAAATAAACAAATAAAATCCTTAAAAAATTAAAGCCTTTTTTTCTTTGTTCATTTGTTTTGTTTTTAGATTCCACATATAAGTGAAATCAAAACCATAATGAGCTATCACCTACCACTGGTCAAAATGGCTAGTATCAAAAAGATAAGGAATAACAAGTGTTAAGGAAGATGGGGAGAAAAAGGGAAACTTTGTGCATTGTTGGTGGTAATATAAACTGATAAAACCACTGTGGAAAATAGTAGGAAGTTTCCTCAAAAAATTAAAAATAGAACTACCATACAATCCAGTAATTCCAGTACTGGGAATCTATTCAAAGAAAATGAAAACTCAGGGCACCTGGGTGGCTCAGTCATTAAGCGTCTGCCTTCAGCTCAGGTCATGAACCCCAGGGTCCTGGGATCGAGCCCCACATCGGGCTCCCTGCTCAGCGAGAAGCCTGCTTCTCCCTCTCCCTCTGCTGCTCCTTCTGCTGCTCCCCCTGCTTGTGCTCTCTCTCTCTCTCTCTCTCAAATAAATAAAATCCTAAAAAAAGAAAATATAAACACACTAATTTGAAAAGATATATGCACCCCTGTGTTTACTGCAGCATTAGTTACAAAAGCCAAGAAACGGAAGCAACTCAAGTGTTCACTCATAGATGAATAGATAAAGCACATGTGGCATACACACATACACAATTGAATACTACTCAGCCATTAAAAATGAAATCTTACCATTTGTGACAACATAATGGACCTAGAGGATATTATGCCAAGTGAAATAAGTCAAACAAAAACAAATCTGACTAAAGTTCTTCATAGCCATTTTTTAATCCAGGATCAAATTAATTAATTATTTCATTTAGTTGTCATATTTTTATATTTATTAATCTAGGAGATTTGCCCTATTTTTAGTTACTATTATTTCTTTTTATTTTTTCCATTTTTTTTATCACATTGACATTTTCAAAGAGATCAAGCTGGTTGGTTTATAGAAGTCCCTCAATTTGAATTTCTCTGTGTTTTCCTCATGATTAGATTCAGGCTGAATGCTTTGATAATGACATTACATAGATAACGCGATTTTCTTCTCAGTTGACTTATATCAGGATGCACATGATGTCATTTTTATTCATTATAGATGATGTTGAATTGAATCGTTTAAGATGACGTCTACCTGCTTTCTCCAATGTGGAGAGAAATTTATTATCTGTGCAACTAATAAATGTTCTGTAAAACATTTGGATATTTTTTATAATGAGGATATCAACATGACAACATTAATCAATGCATGTCACTTGCAATTAAGAAATAAGTAAATATACACATATATACTTAACAGCTATAGATGAAATAGATTAATACAGAGAATATTTAGAAAGACTGCCTAGGATCTTACTATGGAAGACTTTTGAATCTTAGTTTAAGCATTTTTTTATCTTTGGTAAAAGGGTATGTTGAAGCATTAGGAATAAAGCAGTTATAGTATGGCATAGGGTAGTAAGAATATTTTACAATATTTGACATTACATAATAAAATAAGCATGTGGTAATTGCTGCTGATATGAGAAATCACATCAAGGGCTTGCGATTAAATTTTAGGACTTACTATGAGTAAACAGGCAGACATAAGATACATAATTTGAAGTCTGGATAACCATTAACAAAGAAATAATTTTAAATCAGTAGGAAGGGGATTTAAAAGGGAAATGGTTACTGCTCAGTTTTAGTTAAGTTGCATAACAGATAACCATATGCCATGTATGTTGAAGATGTAAAGTGTAAGTGGTTACTCAGAACAATAGAAGTGCAGAGCCATAATAAGAAATTTAAGTGTAACTCAAATGAAAATGAATTTTGGAACCATGGATGTTTGAAGCAAGAATAATGAAAAGAGGCATGGAGATTACAGCACTGGTCCCGGGGCACTAATCCTCAGTGATGCACTGTTTGGGAAAGAATAGGAACAAATGGAAGCAAATGAGAAATGGAAGGAACACTTAGAGAAAGGGAATATCCAACCACACTGCAGTACTATAGAAATGTAACAAAGGGGGGCGCCTGGGTGGTTCAGTCAGTTAAGCATCTGCCTTTGGCTCAGGTCATCATCCCAGGGTCCTGGGACGGAGCGCAGCATCAGGCCCCCTGCCCAGAGGGAAGCCTGCTTCTCCCTCTCCCACTCCCCCTGCTTGTGTTCCCTCTCTCACTGTGTCTTTCCCTGTCAAATAAAGAAAATATTAAAAAAAAAAGAAATATAACAAAGGAAGTTGGGAATTTCAACAACTATGGGGCTGACTGATCAACATATCACATGATGAAAAGAATTAAGCAAAGAAGAATAATTATGGAGAAAATTTAGACAAATAGGAGATATCACTGAGTTCTGAAAACCCATTTCAATAGTGGGAGGAAAGGGAAGAAAAGCCAGACTCAGACATAATAAGGAGATAATTGGTAGTACAAAAAAAAGGGTGGGTGGTGGGAAGTAGTATTTACTCTGGAAAGAATTTTCAATTTCTAGCATCATTTATATTAAAATTCTATGACTAGAAATTGAAATTACTCAAGATATTCTTATAAATATATCTTGTTATTTCACAATGCTTTATGAATCTACCTAGTCTATAAAACAACCATACAGAAAAAATTGGTATGTTCTTGTTCCCTAGATATATATATATATATATATATATATATATATATATATATTCAAGGGTCAGTCATGTTGCCCTTCATGCCTTCACTCAAAACTGTTTAGGCTGATTCCCCCTCTTCGTTGTCCAGTGAAGCCCAAATCTCTGCATTTGCTACTCTGCCTTATGCATCTACTATAGTTATCATATAAGATTATTAAGCCTTTCTCATAAAATTTACAGCTTGCAATTTTAGGGTACACAATGGGATTCCAGGAAGGAAACACAAATTATTAATCCATGCTTATAGAACATGAAGTTTTGCAATCTTCATCTAGGTATGAATTAGGTATTTTCAAGTATAGCATATGATATAGGAATAATGAGGCTCTACAATTCCCAAAAGCTTTCGGCAAACTTTATCTCCACAGTTCTGAAATTTTAATAACTGCTTTCTGTTCTTATATTTTTTAATAAAGTTTTATTCCCAATTTCTCCACTTTTCCTTTTTGAAAAATTCTGAACATCATGTGAAACAAGCAATGTTTTCAATAATGAAAGACTGTGAATATTGTCTGATTATAAATGGAAGGCTGTTGTCAGATTTCTTCTCCATATCCAGGGGCAGAATACTTAACTCCTTAAAAAAAATCTGTGCTAGAATGAAGAAACTTGAAGTTATACAAAGAATTACTAAAAATGTGGCTGAAACACTGAAAAAGACTCCAAGAAGGTCTAATTGATTTAATTAGAAAGAAGAGTGGCAGGGCTATTTTCCCGAGAAATGGTGGAACAACATCCAAAAATGAAAGAAAGAAAGAAAAAGATCCGCAGCATAGGCCTCTGATCCCATGTCATTTTCAGCCTCGTATTTACTGAACCTCTCTTTTACACTGGTGAGAGTGTAGCAATGCAGAAATGCAAGACACATTCTTATATAAAAAACACTCTAGAATAGAGAGGAAAAAAAATCAGAGATGAGCTGACAATACAGGTAAGATCATCTTAGAATACCATATATAATTTATACTTTTCTACTCACTATGTTATTATGTTATTTTGCTCTTCAAAATATTTACTTCAAAATCAGGATGGTATTTTGTTCACTTACATATCTGTCCTATATCCAATTAAGTACATATGTATATATACACATTTACATACATAAACATACCACACATACCCCCACATACACACACTCCTAAATTTTTAAGCAGCTTTTACAGAATATAATAGCACTCCATGTCTCCGTATTGCCATAATTTAGTGGCATGTGTCACACTCAGAAATAAAGCTACAGAGAATAGAATTTGAAACCTCTCTTTGGATCCAGCTTAAGTTTTGCTTTAACAATACAATATTGTGAAGACCTATTAATAGTAAAAGTACACTTGCCAATAAAATTGGGCATTTTATTATAGTATAAACTGAAGCCACTACAGATTCCAAAGTTTTTTCCTCTATACTTTATCTACAACCAAACATACATATATTACTGCCACCTCAATGTCTCTAAGAACTTGAAAATAAGTTTGAACTTTAAGCTCTTTCAATAGCTCGATGCTTTCTCTTCTGTCTTCACATTATGCAAACTTATCTAATGCAAATTATTGGAAGATATACTGGATTGCAATAGCTTATGTTCCAGGCAAATTTGAACAGTCGAATAATTCTGATCACTTAATAAATTTTCAATAATTCATCTTTCTCCCTGTAAATACATGTGTGTTATTTTATATACATGCTTAATATTTGGGTTATAGCCATTTTGATTTCTCTTTCACTATCTCCTTATCCTACAATTCTCCAAAACCTATCTGATGTTAGCTAGACCAGGGAGACCTTTCCAAATACTACAGTTAGGAGATAATTTGCTTCACTTTTAAGCCTGATTCCATTTTAATTTCTTTCATGGTACTTACTTTACTGCATTTTGTAATCTTTGTGTTTACTGTTCAAATCCCATTAAAAGATAATATTTTAATTATCAAACTCTAACATCCAACATTCCAATAATGTTTTGTACTGAGTGTTGAATACATATTAACTGATAATATTGAACGGTAATCTAAAACCAAGTACAGAATACTCTGTATTAAGCCAGAATACTCTCTATTAAGCCACCTCTTATTTCACAGAACAAAATTATAATATGACATTATGACATTATAATATGACATTATTAATATATAATAGTATCCTTAGAATATGGGATCTAATACAAACTGAAACTATGAATACTAAATACTAATAAATAATAATAAATACTAAAGAATAAAGAACTTCCAAGAATGGCTAACTAATTTGAATGCATGCAAAACCAGCCTGCTAGATGGTCTCAATGAACCTTGCCTTCCAGCCGTGTGAGTTAACTCTCTCTCACATTGACTAGGACAAACATGTAACAAATAAGATACTACAGATATGACAGAGCATAATTCCTAAGGCGAGGTCATAAAAAGACGTGGATTCTGCTTTGCTCTCTTTTGAGGTGTTTTCTCTGGGAGAAGCTAACCACTATACTACAGGAACACTGAAGCAGTCCTATGGGATTTCCATAGGAGTGGCACTGAGCCTTCCACCCAAGAGCTAGCAAACTGAAGCCCTCCTGCTTATAGACATGTGAGTGCATAATTTTGGAAGCAGATTCTCTGGCTTCAGTCAAGACTTTAGATGACTGCAGCCCTGGTCAACATCCTGACCATGACTCATGAGAGATCCTGACACATCCAGCTAAGCCACTTCTATATTCCTGATCCTCAAAAACTGTGTGGGATGATAAATGCTTGTTGCTTTAAGAAGCTAAATCTTGGGGTAAATTGTTATACTGCCATAGACTAACTTTTACAATAATGAATCAATACAGCTAAATACTGACTATCTGTGATAGGCTAAGTGCTAAGCTAAGCACTTCCTTTGCCTTCTATCATTAGTCCTTTACAAGAATTCTATCTGGTATTAATCATATTTTACAGATGAGAATTCTAGATACTTATAACTGTACCTGAAAACACTGTTAAATGATGACTAAAATCAACAACACAACAAATGACAGGTGTTGGTGAGAATGTGGGGAAAGGGGAACAGTCTTGGTGGGAATGCAAACTGGTGCGGCCACTGTGCAAAACAGTATGGAGGTTCCTCAAAAAGTTAAAAATAGAACTACCCTATGATCCAGCAATGGCACTACTGGGTATTTACCCAAAATATATAAAAATACTAATTCAAAGGGATACATGCACCCCTATGTTTACAGCAACATTATTTACAATAGCCAAATTATGGAAGCAGCCCAAGCGTCCATCAGCTGATGAATGGATGAAGAAGATATAGACAATGGAATATTATTCAGCCACACACACAAAAAATGAAATCTTGTCATTTGCAATGACATAGACAGAGCTAGAGGGTATAATGATGAGTGAAATAATTCAGTCACAGAAAGACAAATACCATATAATTTCACTCATATGTGGAATTTAAGAAACAAAACAAAGGAGCAAAGGGAAAAAAGAGAGAGAAACCAAGAAACAGACTCAACTACAGAGAACTGATGATTACCAGAGATGGGTAGCGGGATGGTTGAAATAGGTGATCGGGATTAAGGGGTGTACTTGTGGTGATGAGCACCATGTGATTTAAAAAAAAAAAAACAGGTAAAACCAAAGAAACAAAAACAAAAAGACTGTGGCTTCTGTATTTAGGTATGTCTCTTGCCCACTCACTCACTTTGGGGATGCAACTGCCATGTTGTAATTAGCAATAAAGTGAAGCCTTCATAGCAGGGAACTGATAGTTCTCTCCAGCAGCCAGTGCACACCTGAGAACTGTAAAGAGCCACACCTACAAGTTTGAAACTACTGGATCTTTTGAGGCCTACCAAGAGTGATCTGAGTGAACTTAAAATGCAACTTCCCCAGTCTAGCTTTGCAATGTCTGTAACCTAAGATAACATCTTGATTGCAGTCTTGTTAGAGATATTGAGTGAAAGGCCCCCAAGGAAGTCACACTTTAATTCTTAATCCACAGACATGTAAGATAACAGATGTTTTGAATTTGGGGATAATTTGTTAAAGTATAGCTGATAACTGTGTGTGTGTGTGTGTGTGTGTGTGTGTGTGTGTGTGTGTGTGTGTAGTATAATTTACCTACATTGAAGTACCTTGTATTCTTTGTTATGGGTGTTGGTATTAGTGTCTTTTTTGTTTACTGTCTCATCATCACACATAGACAAACATGAAAAAAAACACTTGACATTTAAAAACACATTAAATAACAAAAAAAAAGATACCATGGATGTCTTTTAAGAGAAAGTGAAGCTTGAACTAATATTGACTTGTTTATTCAACCAACAGTTGAGGGGCTTAAATATGTTCATCACATTAGGTTTTTGGTGGAGACAAATGGAAAATGTAGCTTATACTCTACCACTAGGGACTTACAGAGGGGACAGAGGGACAATTACTGTTCAAACTCAGAACAAACAGTGCTAAATTGAAGCATAAGCATGTACTCTCAAGACACTAAGAATCTCTGAGAGCTGATGTAAAAAATATCCAAATTGGTATGTTATAAAGATACATTATATTAGAAAAAATGATATAAGGAAACATACAGATGAAGTGAGCCTATAATCAAGAGAAAGAGAAATGAGAGCTTGATAAAACCAGGTCATGAATACAGAAGAATGGTGAGACAAGGGTGTTCCTTTCCCCTATATGCTGAGTTCATTTTATTGATCCTAGAAGACAACTATCAGGAGAATGCTAAATAAAAACAGCACGACTGAGGTTGTATTTTTAGCTCTGAATACTGTAAGTCCAAATTAAAGAGTTTTTTTTTTTTAGGTGATAGAAAATATTTTGCTAAAGATTGTTATATGTAAAGAAAAGCCTTACCATCCTTGTCATTGAAAGAGCTGCCAGGAACTTCAATGTGTGTGTGTGATCAGATGAATTTTACAGAAAAGAAGTGAAAACTTAAAAAAAATGCAGCAACATATTTTTCTTATATCTAACACCTTTATACATTAAGTTGTAACATTAACAAGCAAAATAAAACCATACAAAGACACCACCATTTTTTTTTTTTACTGCTTCCATGTCATTCCTTTATATTAATACTCTTTTTTTCCTAGGTGAGATTTTGATAAAGAATAAAATCACATCATTAAAATAGTAATAAAACAAATGCTGAACCAAAAATGTAGTTACATTTTGTAACTATTGCTGGATAAAAGCAATGTCATCAACACAACCATTTGCTGGATAATTTTAAGAGATCAAATACTGGCAAAGGACAAAAACAAAAACAAAAACAAAACACCAAGTAAAAGTGGTAAATCCAGACCCTCTAAATACACCAGATCACTTCTACAAAGAAGAGACCAGAAACAACTGCAGCACCATCAAAAATTATGAGCAGAGCGATGGACATGGTGAGTGAAACAAAGATGATTTGAGCTGGGGAGCCTAGGAGATAAGTATGTTGGTCAGTAATGAATTAAGAGAGGTATCAATAAATTAGAAGAGTTACTGTGGTTCAATCAGGTGCTACTGGAGTCTATCAAAAACTAGTCCAGTGGACCAGTCTAAAGTACTGCTAAAACTGGCATAAGCTTTTTGAAGAAAGCACCTTCCTCTACTGCCTAACCTGTTGTGTCAGTTTACCTAGTCATAAAGGAGCACCACCCCTCTACAATGGAGAGCTTGTTTAAACAACTAGTGATTGACCACGGAGCACTTTAAAAACAAAACCTTAACCCAGTGTGTTTTAAACTAAAATAAAAGGAATTCTGGTGGTTGACAGATATATTGTTGGGTAAAGCAATTTCTAAGATTTTTTAAATTAGGGGATCTGCATTCCAATAATAATTTGAACATATTCTAAACAATCTGCATTGCTACATTATACATAAGTATTACTTTAATTGCATTGGTTCCATCTGCCTTTAGATTTTATGATCTGCTTCACCATAATTATTTAAGGGAGGCTCTTAAAATGTAATGTAATGTTCCTCACATTGGTGTTCCTATAGCCCTGGAAGTCTATCAACATAGTCTCAGAAGTTTATAATTTCTCATGTTTGAGAAACTCTCAATTAGACCCATTAAAAGGAAATGTGAAAGAACCCAACTACATTTTAGGAGTAATCATTAAAAGCTGTCTGTGAGTTTGTTTTGTGGAAATATCCATAATCACCTCTGAGAGGATCAAGAATTGCCAAATGTGAGAAGTTTCTCTTATCAAGCTTGGAATAAAAGCTGAACACACAGGGACAGCAAATCACTTAAGACACTTTTCAGTATCCCAGCCTCCAAGTTCTTCTTCTACCTGAACAATTCATCCAGCTGTCTATTATTTATAAACCTACAAAAATGCCTCCTCCTCCATAAGTATGCCCAAACAAAACCATCACTACAGGATAATAGTTTTCTCCTTTTAATTTATAACAACTATAACCCATATTCTTTTGAAAATCATATCCTTGGTTTTCTGACCTAGAAATAAAACTAGTAATAATTTCTGTGTCCCCAAAAGCAACTTTTGAAGTGAGGGGGTGATTGTAAGTAGTTTATTTAGCAATGATCCTATGGAGCACAAGGAAGCAAATGAGGCAGAGAGAGATGGAATACAATAAAATGTCTGAAAGGTTACTATGATATGAAACCAGGCCTCTATCACCCTGGGGAATTCTGAAAGGTAACCTAGACCTATATGTAAAACATACCTCAGAGTTATTGCAACCAAAAGCAAGAGAGATGCAGTATTTGCCCACCTCCCCTTCTATCATTAGTAGATAGCTACCTCTTGGGACAAATGATCTCCAATATTTCAGAGCTGTGCTGCCAGGAACAAACTTGCAGCCTCATGAGAAGGTTAGCCCTCGAGTAGAGCCTCAGGCTGTTATTGGAAGCAAACCTGTACATATGGGTACCTAGACTATATGAACAAGGCAGGCAGTGTGTCTGGTAAAATAGCTCACACTGATAGTATTTCATAATAGGTTACTAACTACAGCTCTTGCCTAATGGTCATTGTGTATGTTTCATCCCTCCACTAAATTAGAAGAGTCTTCCTATGAATTCATGACACTGACTTTGGATATATAATAGTAGTAATATATACAAAATAATGTGGAGACTTCTTAAAAAGATGTTAGTAAAACAAAAAAAATGAAACACATTACTATCTCATTAAAAATTCTTACATGTAATATAAACCTATTTTGGAAAAACACTCACAAACTAAAAGATACACATTAAATTCAATAGAATATTTCCCCCAAAAGTTTATATATATAATTAAAACCTAACATGAAATAATGATGTCACTGCATTCTAAACTAAGATTTATCCAACCAGATGCACCCAGAGTCAAACAATAAAATAGACACAATGTAATATATTTGTCAATAACAGCACAAAGGAATTGAGAACATCATGGTATTGGGCTAAGGAAATGATACCATTTTAACTCAAATTCACAGGAACACATGAAGAAAAATAAAAATTGCTACTAAGAAGGTTAATATAATAAATCTTGTAAATATATACTTTCCTTCTCTTGACTTTGTTAACAGATATAAAATTATATAAATAATAAATATATATGATAAAGTGATGCTTATAACAATGTATTATTTATACACACACATATGTATAATATAATACATGTAACAAGGATTCCACAAAAGACGAGAGGGAATAATCCTACACAGGAGTATCATTTCTTTATCTCAGGGGAATTAGTATAAATCTGAAGTAGATTCTAAGATGTATACAGTAAGCCCTAGAAAAATCACTAATAATCTAAATATACATAGTAAAAGATGATAAAATGTTCATTAGAAAATATTCACTTAATAGAAAATAATGTACTGCAGAGAAATAGAAAACAAGATAGGATGCATACAGAAAACAAAAAGCAAAATGGCCAATATAAAGCCAACTATGTCAATAATAGCATTGAATATGAATGGGATTTAAGAACTCAAAGCTGTGTCACTTACTGTCCGACTGAACAATAGCAATGAAAAAAGATCATAATACATGCTGTCTATAGGACACACATTTTAGATTAGAAGATACAGATATATTCAAATAAAAAGATGCACCAGCAACCCTAATTTCCTATGGAGTAGCTATAAAATATCAGAAAAGTAGATTTCAAAGCAAAAATATGTAACTAGAGATAAAAAGCCATGCTTTATAATGAGAAAAAAGTCAATCAGGATAATATAATAATCTAAAGATATATGAAGTTACAAACCGAGGACCAAAATACATGAAGGCAAAAATAGACAATTCAACAATAATAGTTACAGACTTAAATACCTCACTTTCAGCAATGAATAGAAAAACTAAGCAAAAGATCAACAAAGAAACAGAAGATGTGACAGCCATATAAACCTAGCAGACATCTCTTGAAAACTACAGCCAACAAGAGCAGAATATAAATTCACAACTGCACATAGATCATTATTCAGGGTAGAACATTATTAAAACACAAAGCCAAGGATATTCTCTGAACACAATGGAATTATACAAAAAATAACAAAAATAATTTGGAAAATTCAAAACTGTATCAAAACAAAAGAACACACTCTTAGGTAACCCAGGGATTAAAAAAAAAATCACAAAGAATATGAAAATGCTTATAGTTGAAAGAATATGAAAATACAATATACCAAAATTTATGAGAAGCAACAAAAGCAATGTTTATATGAAAATTTATAGCTGTACACACTTATATTAATAAAAGCCTCAAATCAATAACCCTTCAGTTTAAGAAACTAGAAAAGAGCAAAACAAACATAAATATATAGGGAAACAGAAATAATATGGGTTAGAGAAAAAATGTAACAGAGAAAAGAAAAACAATAGAAAAAATACAATTAAAAGTTGGTTCTTTAAAAATACCATTAAAATTTACATATTTTTAGCTAGATTGACCAAGAAAAATAGGAAAAAAAGGTTAAAAGAGCTAAAATCAGGAATTAAATAAAGGATATTTCTCCTGACTTTACAGAAATACATATAGAATGAACAATTAAATAACTATGACAAAAAGGACAAATTCCCAGAAAGGCACAAAACACTGAAACTCAAATACAAAATCTGAAGCCCTGTAAAAACTAAACAGAAAGTATTTAAAAATAAAACAAAGAAAAAAGTGCCAACAACAAAAACTACTCACAGAAAGAAAAGCCTGGCACATATGGCCTCACCAATGAATTCAACTGAACATTTAAGGAACAAATAATAACAAATATCCAAAAACATTTCCAAAAAGTAGAAGAGGAGGGACTGTGATACCAAAACCAAAGTTACACAAAAAAAGGAAACCATAAACCAGTATCTCTATGAATATATGCATGAAAAAAGACACAAAAATGTTAGCAAGCCAAAACCAGAAACGTAAAAAAAAAAGACTATCTACCACGACCAGGTGGGATTTAACCCAGGAAGCAAGGTTGGTTTAACATTCAGAAATCAGACAGTGCAGTACACCATATCAATAGAAGAAAATAAAAAATGTGACCATCTTAATAGATGCAGGAACAGCATTTTATAAAATCCAACACTCTTTCATGATAAACACTCTCAACAAATGTATGTAAAGGACATCTATGAAAATCCACCATTATGAGTATAGTTAATAGTGAATGACTTGGCAATGACTGTATGCATATTCTCAAATAAGACATTTCAGTCAAACTTTAGTAATATCCAACAGCCTTTATCTTCATTTCCTAAACAGATTACATTAAAGGTAAAGGAAAATCTTTTATTATCTCTTAGTAAGAACAGACCAGTAAACTAAGAAATTTTGTGATTTTAACAAGAAATTAGACACTAGTATCAGTACATTACTGAGCTCATGTGAAGCAACCCTTATAAATAAATGTATTCAATTTTGGCCAGATTTGAGTTCACGATAAAAAATTTCTTGTTCACAAACCTGCAAATTTCTATATCCATTTAGCTTTTGTCTTACTCTTTTTCATTTCTTACCCTGGAATGACTGGTCATTTTATTTCAAACATTACTCTGTTTTTCCTTAATAAAAAATACAGCTTATATTTCTTATACATTATGTTCATATAAAAACACATCCCATTTTCTTCCCATACCTTGCATATAAAATTGTTTTCCTTTGCTTGTATTATTTCTAGTTTTATTTTTTACATATTGATTATAAATCTTACTATTAGTAACCTTTGCTTTCCAGGGAAGACTAGGAAGCAGGCAATTGTGAACCATCATATAATCCTGTAATAGGTTAGCAAATTTATCAATACATAATTATAAAAACATGCTTCTTAGACACACTGATTTTTTTTATTTTTTATTGTTATGTTAATCATCATACATTACATCATTAGTTTTTGATGTAGTGTTCCATGATTCATTGTTTGTGCATAACACCCAGTGCTCCACGCAGAATGTGCCCTCTTTAATACCCATCACCAGGCTAACCCATCCCACCACCCCCCTCCCCTCTAGAAACCTCAGTTTGTTTTTCAAAGTCCATCGTCTCTCACGGTTCGTCTCCCCCTCTGACTTACTCACCTTCATTCTTCCCCTCCTGCTAGTTTTTTTTTTCCTTAACATATATTGCATTATTTGTTTCAGAAGTACTGATCTGTGATTCAACAGTCTTCCACAATTTACAGTGCTCACCATAGAACATACCCTCCCCAATGTCTATCACCCAGCCACCCCATCCCTCCCACCCCCCACCACTCCAGCAACCCTCAGTTTGTTTCCTGAGATTAAGAATTCCTCATATGAGTGAGGTCATATGATACATGTCTTTCTCTGATTGACTTATTTCACTCAGCATAACACCCTCCAGTTCCATCCATGTTGTTGCAAATGGCAAGATCTCATTCCTTTTGATGGCTGCATAATATTCCATTGTGTATATATACCACATCTTTATCCATTCATCTGTCAATGGACATCTTGGCTCTTTCCACAGTTTGGCTACTGTGGACATTGCTGCTATAAACATTGGGGTGCACGTACCCCTCTGGATCACTACATTTGTATCTTTGGGGTAAATACCCAGTAGTGCAATTGCTGGATCATATGGTAGCTCTATTTGCAACTGTTTGAGGAACCTCCATACTGTTTTCCAGAGTGGTTGCACCAACTTGCATTCCCACCAACAGTGTAGGAGGGTTCCCCTTTCTCCACATCCCCGCCAACATCTGTTTTTTCCTGACTTGTTAATTTTAGCCATTCTGACTGGTGTGAGGTGGTATCTCATTGAGGTTTGGATTTGGATTTCCCTGATGCTGAGCGATGTTGAGCACTTTTTCATGTGTCTGTTGGCCATTTGGATGTTTTCTTTGGAAAAATGTCTGTTCATGTCTTCTGCCCATTTCTTGATTGGATTATTTGTTCTTTGGGTGTTGAGTTTGATAAGTTCTTTATAGATTTTGGATACTTGCCCTTTATCTGATATGTAATTTGCAAATATTTTCTCCCATTCTGTCGGTTGTCTTTTGGTTTTGTGGACTGTTTCTTTTGCTGTGCAAAAGCTTTTTATCTTGATGAAATCTCAATAGTTCATTTTTGCCTTTGCTTCCCTTGCCTTTGGCAATGTTTCTAGGAAGAAGTTGCTGCAGCTGAGGTCGAAGAGGTTGCTGCCTGTGTTCTCCTGTAGGATTTTGATGGACTCCTGTCTCACGCTTAGGTCTTTCAACCATTTGGAGTCTATTTTTGTGTGTGGTGTAAGGAAATGGTCCAGTTTCATTCTTCTGCATGTGGCTGTCCAATTTTCCCAACACCATTTGTTGAAGAGACTGTCTTTTTGCCATTGGACATTCTTTCCTGCTTTGTCAAAGATTAGTTGACTATAGAGTTGAGGGTCCATTTCTGGGCTCTCTATTCTGTTCCACTGATCTATGAGACACACTGATTTTTATAGTACAATTTTAATGTGGCAAAAAAAACACTTATTAATAGACCCAAATATCTTTTGTCTCTCTTTAAAAAATTAAGCCAAAAGTATCTAAACATACTTATACCAATCAAAGAATGCATTCCATTATTTCTGAGAGATTTAGGATCCTCTCTTTTCAAGGGTGTGCCTTGAAGCGGACAGTTTATCTGTGTTAAAGTTTCCCTAAGGCAGCCACTACAATTCCAAATTATCCAAATGTCCATCCATTTCCCAAAAAGATACAACATTCTGTTCCACGATGGGTATAAATATAGGAAGGAAGAGTTTTTCAGGGAGGTGGAGAAAGAGTTTTAGACCAGGTGGAACCCACCTTTGCCTTTAGATTCTCTACAACATCTTAACTCTGATGGGCCTTGTATCTTAACAGCTGTTCCTTAACACAGGGAATCACAGGTTTTCCCTTTTGAACAGAATTGAGTGACTTACCGAGAAGCCCCAACAAGCAAGATACAGGAATGCACAATAAAGTTGGATTGCTCAAAACTCAGAGCAGAGCTGGAATCCAAGACTTACCCACAAACTCCTTGGTGTTCTCTGTTGTGAGAAAAGTATAAGCTCAATGGATGAAATGGATACCAGCTCTTGGTTTGCTCACCATCCTCAGAGTAGTCAGAAGGTCTTCTTTGGATCCTAGTTGTGATGTCAAAACTACAAAAACCCAGAAATAGCAAAATTTAAACCACTAATCAATAAATAGTATTTAGTAAGAGTTGATTTTAACTATAGCAGTATGGGAACTAGGAATATTTAAATTAAAAAACTATTCTGAAGTTCAGGGGCATGACCTTACCTTACAGGATGGATTATAAAGAGGAACTTGTTTAATCATTACAGTGATTGGTTATTATGATGGGGGTTTCCAGATTAAAGAACATGATTGAAATGATCATCTTATACTATTTTTGGAAGATGATTTAAGTCTCATGATTACCAGAGCCATTTACATGAAGCAACCCAAGTTAAGTTTCTCTTGTTTTGCAGAATATGTGAAATTAGGGTTCAGTTATGTGGCTTATTATAGTTTTGTCCACTTACAAAATTTTCACATCCAGTCTCTGTTTGGTATTTCAATTTAACAGCCCTTGGGCTCCCGATTCTGGATACTGCTCTTGATAAACCTTTATTGTTTGTGGGCCCTGTTCCTGGGCTACCAGGGAAGCTACACTTTAACATTTACAAAGGTCAAAATGACTCCACAAAACCTCAAACCAGGGGTTCTATTTCTGTCCTGAGTACAAATTGTACCTCTCCTTCCTTAAAACAAAACAAAACAAAGGTGCATTCCAAACATAAAGATAAAAACAAACAAACAAACAAACAAAAACCTCCTGGTAACCATAAAGCCATACAGCCTTGCACACACTAAAAACGTAAGATAAAATCTGTAAGTTTCTGGAATGCCCTTCATCATGATAATGTGTAACTCTTTCTGTAAAAAAACATATATAACTGTGCACCAGATGTATGTTCTCTCTCCGGAGCACTCTTTTCTTTGTGAAGATTGTGTATGGGGGCAACTGTCCTAACTGAAGCTAGGATAAAACTCTTCTCCTTCCTCTTTAAAATTAGAAAGTTTGTTCACAAATGCATGCAAACACACGCACGTTTTTGGAGTTATTTGCCCTCCCAGCAGCTTCGAAGGGTCTGGACCCCATACCAGATCATCAGTGCTTGTTCCTGTAAGTTTTCCCGTGAAGAAACACCTTAAGGCAATGCTGTGTCTTTCTCACCCAGTCCAACTGCCAGCACCCTGTGACCGGGCAACTGTGGCCCCTTCACACAAGTCCGTCCATCTGGAGATGTTCTCTCCTTTAAACACCATGGAGGACACCAGCGACCAGGCCGAGGACCTAGTCTGGGTGATTGGAGTTTCCTAGAAAGTCAAACAGGGTGCAGTTGGAGCCACCCAGAGTGCGCTGTGTAATTTTGGGGATGTGGGTGAAGTAAGTGAGGGTCCTGAGGGAGGGGCAGAGGGAGGCTGGGCTGGCACCTGCTGAGTATTAGAAGCGGCTCACAAAATTGTGGAATCAGCTCGGGACTGCCGCCACGACCACTCTTCCGGGAGATAACCCAACATTGCAGGATCACGGGAGCTTTACGGGTGCCAGCAAGCAGGGAAATCCTGGGAATTCCGAAGGTACGCAAAGAAACACCGAGATACCGGGCCTCGGAGGCCTGTGTTCCCGGACTCTCCCTAAGCGGGTCAGGCTCAAACCACCTATCATGCAAAACGCAATCCTCTTGGATGCCTAGCCTACCCCATTCACAGTCACAGTGCAGCGGTGCCTTGTCCTAGGGCCCCAGCAAGTGACCGTCCAAAGGCTGTTCAGGGTCGTGCCACCCTAGGCCAGAAGCGGAGAGTATACCGCTTATGCTCAGGCTGCACATCTCTAGCCTTGGCAGAAGCCAGAAAGGCCAGGGGTAGCACACCGGCTTCTGGGGGCAGAACCCCGTGCCCAATCCAACATTTGCTAAAACATGAGTAAGATAAGGATAGTCACTCTTGCCACTTGTATATTATGCTGTTGATGCAAAGGAGTGAAATAAAAGTTCAGATTTGGAAAGCAATCTGGATTTCTATTCATATGTAGAACACATGATCTTGTATACAGAAAATCCTAATGAATCTGTCATAAACCTATTAGAATTAATAAACAAGTTCAATAAGTTTGCAGGCCATGAAATACATACATTTATATTTTTTTGAAGATTGTATTTATTCATTCGAGACACAGAGATACAGAGAGAGACAGCATGAGCAGGGGAGAGGGAAAGGGAGAAGCAGGCTTCCCACTGAGCAGGGAGCCCGATGTGGGGCTTGATCCCAGCATGACCTGAGCCTAAGGCAGACGCTTAACCATCTGAGCCACTCAGGCTCCCCGAAACTCATATATTTAAATCAGTTGTATTTCTATACACTTGCAGTGAGCAATCTGAAAACGAAATTAAGAAATAATTTTATTTAAAATAGCACCAAAAAGATTACAATTATTGGGGCTCCTGGGTGGCTCTGTCAGTTATGCGGCTGCCTTTGGCTCAGGTCATGATCCCAGAGTCCTGGATGGAGTCCCACATGGGGCTACCGGCTCAGTGGAGAGAGCCTGCTTCTCCCTCTCCGTCTGCCTCTCCCACTTATCCGCTATCCCCTGCTTGCTGTGCGCATGCACTATCTCAAATAAATAAAATCTTTTTAAAAAAGAATACAATTATTAGAAATAAATTTAAAAAAAGATTTGCAAAGCTTGTACCCTGGGAACTACAAACCACTACTGGAATAAGTAAGAGCAAAATAAATCGAAATATACCCCATATTTATGACCTGGGAGACTTAATATTGTCAAGATGACAATACTACACATGTTGATCTTCAGATTCAACTCGGTCCCAGCTGGCTTTTTTGAAGAAACTGACACTCATTCCTAAAATTAGTATGGAAACTTAAGGGACCCCAGAAGAGCAAAATCAACAAACAAACCATGTTTTAACAGAAAAACAAATCTGGAGGATTCATACCTCCCAGTTTTAAAACTTACTACAAATCCACAGTAATCAAGACAATATGGTACTGGCATAGGATAGATAAATAGCTCAGTGGAATCAAACTGAACCCAAAAGCAAACCCATATATTATGGTCAATTCATTTTTGAAAAGTGTGCCAAGACCACAAATGGGGAAAGAACAGACTTCAACAGATGGCACTGGGGCAACTGTATATGTGCATGCAAAAAAAAAAAAAAAGAATTTGCATTCCTACTTCATACTGTATACAAAAATCAAATCAAAATGGATCAAAGACCTAAAGACAGCATCTTTTTAAAACTATAAAATACTTAAAAACACATTTGATAAATCTTTATGACCTAGGATTTGAAAATGGCTTCTTAGATATGACACAAAAGCTACAAGTTAACAAATTTAAAATATTTGTAAGTTAGACTTTATCAAAATTAAAAACCTTTTTATTCAAAGGACATTATCAAGGAAGTAAAAGGACAATTCACAGAACTGGAGAAAACGTTTGTAAATTATATATCTGACAATGGTCTAGTATCCAGAATACATAAAGAAAACTCAATAATGAAATGACAACCCAATTTAAAAATGGGCAAAAGAGGTGGACAGACATTTCTCTAAAGAAGATATGCAAGTGGCCAAGTAGCACATGAAAGTATGCTCAACATCATTAGTCATCAGGGAACTGCAGATCAAAACCACATTTTACTCCCACTAAGATGAACTCCACACCCACTAGGATAGCTAGTGATGTGGGCATGGATGTGGAGAGATTGGAACCCTCGTGCACTGCTAGTGGGAATGTAATGGTACAGCTACTTTAGAAAACAGTCTGGCTGTTCCTCTAAAATTAAACATAAAGTTACCACATGACTCAACAATTCCACTCCTAGATGTGTCCCCAAAAGAAATAGAAACAGATGCCCACACAAAAGCTTGTAACACAAATGTTCATAGCAGCATTATATATAGTAACCAGAATGTGAAAACATTCCAAATATCCATCAACAGATGAATGGGAAAAAATAAGTTATACAATGCTGTATTATTTAGCCATAAAAAGGAATGAAATACTAAGTGAAAAAATCAATCATAAAAGACTATATTTTCTACCATTATATGTCTATTAAATGTCTAGAATAGACAAATCTATAGAGACAGAAGTAGATTAGTGGCTGCCTAGGGCAGATGTGGTGGGGGTATTGGGGAAGTGACAGCTAAATACACGATCTCTTTTTGGAATATTTAGAAAATATTCTAAAATTGATGGTGGTGATGATTGCACAATTCTGTGACTATACTAAAAACCACTGAATTATGCAGTTTAAGTGGGTGCCTTGCATAGCAGTTGTATTATATTTCAATAAAGTAATTAAAATATAACAAAGACTTTCTGCTCTCAAGAGCTGCTTTTTCTTGAGTATGTCCTTTGCCAATAAATTGATCATCAAGCACATTGCCTGGGATAAGGGGCTTAAATGAAAATATTGTTAAATGAATATGTTAACAAAAATGAAAAGCAGAGTAAGGCAAGAGAGTGTGATGGAAGTTAATAATTTAATAAAGGATATTCACTGAGGACTCTTTGGTAAAGACAACATTTCTATTCCACTATACAAATAATTTTACCTATCATATTATAAAATTAAAAAAAATTACTTAAAACTCACATAACACTCACTAATGTGCATATGGGCTCAAACAGCATCTTTGACTCTTCATTGACTAAATGGAACTTAAGGCTAAGGAGCTGGATCCTGTACTATCTTATCCACTGGCTTGGTTGTTTAGCCTCAGCCATAGGGTCTGACTGGTTACAAGTACCCCTAAAATGGATGAAGATGAAGTTCACTGATAAGAATTGCCAAGCAAAAAGCCTGCCTCACTGATGCTATAGCCCCTTTCATGGGGTGCTATGTATCTTCAAATTATATTTAGTTCACCCCTTTCCTTCACACTTCACTAACACTCCTTCCAAACTACAACCGTGTTGGTGATTGAGGACTTTACTTCATACTCAGTGTTGATACTGGCTTCAAAATTTCAGGAGATTTGAGATTGGTAAAATAAGAGCATGGTGACCGCAGAAGAGAGGGACAATTGGAGCATATAACTATGTAGCTTTTTTTTTTTTTTTTTTTTGGTGCCCAGTCTCTAGCAAGAAGATGACAATATGGTATTTCCCATGCAAAGTTAGGTTACACTAGATCTAGAAGCTCAATTCCTTGTCTTTTATATCTGGACCTTATATCACCATTCCCACAGGATTTACATTTGAAAAATCTGTGTTCTCCCTATTAAGGGGTTGTTTACAAACAGTGGCATTTCTTGCTTTGGAACCAGAATTAGCATCAGTAAGGCAATGTCTTCACCTTGAGTGAGAAAAAAGAATGAGTGCAGAAGTCTCTGAATAATATCTCTGCCTCCATTTTTCACCTTTCTAGGGATCCACATCTCTCTTAAATCCTTTTGTGGAGTAAAATAGTTCCAAATGCTATTCTGTAAACATGAATTTACTGGACAGATTCTATCCAATGAAATCGTTTTCTTAGAGTGGTTGGTTGATGGATTTTATTTCCATTTTTTCCAGTTTTATTTTTAACAACTGCTTAGCGTTCTTTCCAGAAAATTCCATATGAGTAAGTACCTATACTTTTTTTAAAGATCCAATGAAAAGGCCTAATTTATGGTATGAACGGTAACTGTATTACGAATTATTTTAATCTATCTCACAAGGAAAAAAGACTGTGTTCCTTATTTCAAATTGTAAATAAATGTATGAGGACTTGGAATAACTATTAATAAAAATGCTCATGGTAAATGTAGATTATTTTATTACATATTCATCTTGATACTGGATAACTGTTGACAATATACCTCTGATGAAAATGAAGAGCACAATTTCTAAAAAAAGAAAAAAATTCTGTTTCTTCTCACACGCAGTGTGTAATGCACCAAAAAAACAGGAGACTTCTATAACATATATATATAATAATAATAATTTCATTTGCGAAGTTGTCAATAATTATTTCCATTAGGACTCTGGTGTCAAATGTCAAATAATGTGAGAAAAAGAATATTATCTGCAGAAAAATTAAATAAATTTGCATTTATTTTGGTTTTACAAGCAATTATTGACTAGTTTGTAGATGGAACTGGATTATGAATAGAGATACATGAAAAAATATAATACATTACCTTGTGTTTATTAAATATATTGGGGGAAATATATTACAACATGGTGAAATATATATAAAATAAAATAGTTGTATGTATAAAGTACAGAAATGTAACCATACTACCAGGTTTATTACCTATAAACAAATTTTTTCAATGTATAAAGTTTTAAAAGTATATCAGTTAATGCTATTTCATTGTGTCCTTTATTTTTTAAAATTCTCAACTTATAATTTAGAATAGAGTTCCTCACTTAAACGGCTAGAATTCTTCTCATGGTAGTGTGTTATAAAAATCTCTCCATCCTGTACAAATTATTGCATCAAATTTCTACATCTTTGACATGAGTGGTTTGAATGAGATGATCTTTAATTCCATGATAATAAAATATTCATGAATCTGTGACAGATATAGTTCTCTACTTTTTTTTTTTTTTTTTACTAATTACCTATTTTCTTTTTCTTTGCCTATTGGTTCAGGTCAGTTATATTTAATAATTACCCTCTCAACTTTAACCTTTGCCGTTAATTTAAAGTAATGTGGCAATTTATTACTAATGGTATGCAATTGTGTAAGACGATTTCGTGGTGAAAAGATCTGAAACATTGAACTGGCAGCTATGCATTTTTGGTACTATTACGTTTGTGTAAAATAAACAGCGGTCTAAGATTTATTTTGTTTAAAGTATCTCTCCTCATGTAGTATTCAGCAAAAGGAAAAATGAACTTTGGGATATTTACCTTTCCACTCTGCTTTCAATAAATTCCTTCTCACATATGGAGGGTTTCTATTCTCCTGTTGCGACCGCTTATTTCAGATTTGACACTGCCAGTTTCCTTTGCTTCAAATTTGTCAATTCATATTTGTAACTAAACTTTCTCATTCTCCTCTAGACATTTGGAGGGACAACAATGATGCTTCTTTTCAAAAGACATTCTCTCAAGAACCTAAAACAACTCTTGCTTTGAAAATCTCTTTTTTTATGATTCAATAAGGGAAGAGGATGCTGTCATATTTTAAACAATTCCTATTGAAAGAGTTACCTATTATTATCTTCCCATTGATTTTACTTTTAGCAGTAAAATCATCCAAGCAAACTCTATTATAGTGAAGGCTATTAGATAATAGTTGGCATAAAGGACATGCAATAATGTGAATATTTTTAAAGTTTTAATCAGACAGCTCAACTGGGGTAAGATCTTTGTTTTTTGGATACTGAGGTCGAGGTTATATTTTCCATATTTGTTCAGACTTGGTTAACTGGTATCTGCTCTGTAATGGGAAATTCACTTCCCATCAGACATCAGTAAATGTAAGACTGGATATCTAAGCATACATATTTGAGGACAAAATCTCTAGAGAATGACACAGAGGCATGATATGAACATAGAATGCTAGACCAGGAGCTCATAAAGATTTTTGATGAGAAAACATATTTTTCCATCTTCTTAGGATATCTATCTAGTTATGGTTGGGATAATTAAGTATAAAGGATGCTTTTACTGTCCAGTGGGCAACATCAATTCTTTGCAAAGAAGAAAAGAGCCATTTCTGTGGGCTGATTCCTGTGATGACAAAAGGCTCTACCCAGGTGTATCTCTTTATGATATAGAATCTGAATGACTTCATGATCAGAAAGTCTGATAAAGCATTGAATTCTTTTTTTAAAGACCTCATTTAAAAGGAAATATTTTAACTGGTAAATTCAGTTAAATATTTTACTTGATTAACTTGCATTAGTTTATATATCAGTTTACTGTCATGTGGTCAAGTACATTCACTAAAAAGGATGACTCTGAAATTTTTAAGTTCTAACTAAAATAAGGGAATAGTAATGACTTGAAACCTAGAACTTTTAACCAGAAATCTTGTCCACTTCTCCCAGTTACCTGACCTATGTTTTCTTTCAGAGTATTTATCCAAGAAGCAAAAGTCTGTTATTTATACCAAACGAGTAAGCACTAATTGTAGGTTTTTACTTCTGTGAATTAACTGATTTTAGACATACAAAAAAAACACTTCAATGTAGAAGCTGCAGGATGATATAGCCATTCCAAGTGCCATTGCTGACCTTTAAGTAATACTATGGCATCTGAATAATTCTGAGAAAAGAGCATGGAATCATGAAATTGGCAATATTTGGATCTAAAATCTGACTCTGTCTAAGCCCCACCTCCTGCCTCTGTTAAATTAGAATAATAGTAGCTGCTTTTCTAGATAATTTGAGAGGATTAAAATGAGATCATATATGTAAAACACAAAACAATGCTTGGAGAAAAACTGTATGATTACATTACTTCCCTTTTCCTTCCTTTCAATGTGTTAAAAAAAATAGGGCATGGAAATGTTGGGAGATAATTCTCCAAATATCTTGCTTTCTTGCACACCTTCTAAGAGAAAAAACAACAACAACAACAAAACATTAAAAGTTTTTGTTCCAGACTGCCTTTTCATGGCTGTTGTACAGCAAACATATTGTAAAATAATGATAGTATTTACCTTTTGAGTAGAGGGCAAATTTGTTTTCCGTCAAGTAAAATAAAGATAATGTCCTCCTTTGGGCAAAAATTGGACAAATTTGCTAATAGCCTCTTTACAAACATAGGGATTTCCTAAGCGTGGGATTTCTCTCAACTTGAGTCAAATCTGCAGTGAACACAGAATTATCTAGGTTACTGTGGAACATGGAGGGAAAAAGAAACATATGCAAACATGAAGTTCATGCAGCCTGGGCTATAAGAGAGTCCTTTTTTTCTGAACCAGAAGTCTCGTGCCTTCTCCTGGTATTCATGAAACTGTGGTGGCTAATTTATTAGCTTGTAAACAGAGTAAAATCCTTCCATAGTTCCTGACAGGGGAAGAGAGACTCAATGACTAAGTAAAAAGTAAATTGATAGATTCAGGCGTGGTGACACCCAAGGTAATAGACTTGGAAAAACTGAAATCGTAAAAAGAACAAGGTAGTCCAAAGGATACCTGTGGGAAGTCTTAAAAGAGAATGTCAGTGAATGATCTAAAGAGGACTTAAGGTGATTATAATATGATTATAATATAATGCCCTGCCAGGTAGACCTAGTTCATATGTGATTCTGATTTTACAAATGGAAATGGAGCCTGACATGGGAGAAAAAGAACAGAACAGTAAATCTGTTATCAAAGAGTTAGTTCTAGAAAGTTGGTTTCCCTTGGTACCTGACAATGGACTACTGTTGAGGAAAGCATGCTTGGGGAGGATTGTGCAGAAGTGTGCACATGTATGGAGAGGCATGAATGGCAACAGAATGAAGGAGGATGTTTTTAAAAGAAGATTCAAGACAGTAGAATTTCAGCATTGGGAAGTATATTGGACTGGATGAACTATGAGGTAACTCACAGATTTGGAATTTAACGGTTTTTGAAGTACTGTCAGTTGCTGAAGACACATTGAATGTATTTTCCCTAAGGAAAAGCCATTCCATTTGCAACTTGATAGTCTGCAATGATGTTGGTAGAAACATTCACACCCACACAATCTTGCAATTTAGTACAGTAAGACTTTTATTTTTTTAAGATTTATTTATTTTAGAGAGAGAAAGAGAGTGTGTGTGTGAGAAAGCAAGTGGGAGGAGGGGCAGAGGGAGAGAATCTTCAAGCAGACACCCCACTGAGTGCGGGGCCCACCACAGCGCTCCATCTCAGGACCCATGAGATCATGACCTGAGCCGAAACCGAGTCAGACACTTAACCAACTGAGCCATCCAGGAGCCCCCAGTACAATTAATTCTTTTAGTTGCAATATCTTTTATTCCACAGGTGGTGAAGTGGAACTGAGAGAAGGGAGACTTGCTACCAGACCCACTGAGGGAGAAGTGGGTTATGGCATTCATTTCCTGAGAGCAGCATTGGAGGAATGAGGGCTGGGTGAGAAAAAGAAGCACTGTTGAGATCCAGGACAGATGGAGGTTGAGAACCTCTGAGAGATAGAGGACTGATATGTTTGGGGATTGTTTTATGTAGAAGCATTCGCATGGACTTTTATACTTTTGAGACTATTGATTTTTAAGTATGTACTCTTACATATTCTGGATTAAAGTCCCATTTTTCAATAATTCAGTATGGAACAAAAAGTAGGTAGTTTCTGGATAAGAAGGTGAATTCTATTTAAACAACAATTTTGAGCAATTATTACTGAAAATGACAACAACAACAAAACTTTCTTATACCAGAAACTCTATTACCTGTTTTTTTTACACATTGTATCATTTAATTTCCAAAAGTATATGGCCTCTGTACTACTGTTATCCTCATTTTCCAAATGAAGAAACTGAGACTTTAAAGAAATTACATGATTTCCTATTGATACACATGAGTAAATTACTGAGCTGGGGTTCAGCATGCCTCTGTTTGTCTCCAGAAACCACACTCCCCACTTCAAATAAATAACCGTGTGAATTCCTTAAAATGTACTGCAAATAGTATAAAGTCAAATTGCCACAAGAGTGATTCACCATGTTTTTTTTTTCTTTTTTTTTTTTTCGGAGGTGTCAGCAGAGAGAAATACTTTGTATCCTTATAGAGGATGTGACACTTCAGATGTGCGTTGAAGGATAGCTATGCTATAATGTAGATTGGGAACGGTGGGTACAAAAGAAAAGGGTAAGCACCTTAAAATAGTGAGCAGGTGGCATGGCTTCAGATCACAGGCATTCTGCAGTGATCTAAATCAGCTTGTTTCCGCCTGGGTGGCTCAGTTGGTTGAACGACTGCTTTCGGCTCGGGTCATGATCCTGGAGTCCCGGAATCGAGTCCCGCATCGGGCTCCCTGCTCGGCAGGGAGTCTGCTTCTCCCTCTGACCCTACCCCCTCTCATGTGCTCTCTCTCAAATAAACAAATAAAATCTTTAAAATAAATAAATAAATCAATAAATCAGCTTGTTTCATATTTGTAGACTGACGAAGTCAATGGAGTTTTCAAAGCCCGAATTATAAATTGTCAGTTTCATAATCCTGAATACCAAGATGGAAGCTCTTTCAGACCCAAAACACTTTCATTTCAGCAATGAATGCAGATTGCATAATGATCCTCAATCAATATTTTGCCCGAGCACCAGCAGTATTTACCCTCCCTGGAGTCAAGAGAGGCAAGTTCTTGAGTATTGGGTCCTGGATAGGCATTGACTTTGCCACTTGATTCTGCGTTCATTCAGAGCAGTGGTACAGATCCTTTGTATCATAGTATTAGGTCAAACTAAGAGCTCTATTGGCCGCTCCTAGTTTTGAGCTCAACTCTATAACATCAAAGCATAACTGATTCTGGAAGATATCAGAACACATTGCCCAGAATCATGTCTTGAATCTCTGAGGCTCTTCGAAAAGTGATTGCCCATGGCAGCCATATTATAGCTAAGCGTAGAGCCTGAAAGCAGTTTTCTACCATTTTATCTTTTACATTTATATATTGAAGGTTGACTTCACACAGTTCTCATTGCTTATTAAGTCTAATCAGCTCTCTCTTTTTATTTGTATTATATATGTGTTAGTTTTTTTAATATTTAATGTTAGGCCTTGAACAATTGATAAATACCTAGATTTTTGTTTTTGTCCTATTCTTGCTGTTGTTGCTATTGTTAATTTAGTTATTTTATCTTCACCAAATGTTTTTGAAGCAGGAGGTTAAGTTGAGCAGATTATATAAGGCTATCCCATATATATATTTTTAAAGGTTTTATTTATTTATTTGAGAGAGAGAGAATGACAGAGAGAGAAAGTACATGGAGGGGGAGGGTCAGAGGGAGAAGTGGACTCCCCGCTGAGCAGGGAGCCCTATGCGGGACTTGATCCTGGGACTCCAGGATCATGACCTGAGCCGAAGGCAGTCGCTTAACCAGCTGAGCCACCCAGGCGCCCAAGGCTAACCCATATATTAAGTAGGCGCCATAAATAAGTTTTGTGTGTCTGCTGGACATTTCCACTAGAAACTTTGAGAGTAGCAGAATAATAAAAATATTTATAATATTAATAATAATTATAATAATAAAATTTTTGGGTATTTATTAAATTCCAAGTCTTATGGTAAATTAATTTTATAATTTCATTTAATTCCATCAAGAATCCATTGAACTATGTATTGCTATTACTTTCATTTTTACAGTACTGACCAATTGGCCTTAACATTCTCAGATTGATTAAGACTAAGGTAGCCTTCTTTCTGACTCTAGGCCTCTTCTGACCTCCTTTTTCCTGGAGCATTTATTTTAGAAAGCTTAAAATTAAAAATTCTCTCTCTGCCCCTTTAAGTTGTAAATCTTTTTAAAATAACCTCTTGACAGTTTAAAACTCAGGGATGTCTCTTTCAAGGACCTGGGAGCCATCCCTTTAAAATGTGACCACCAGGGAAGATAATGTCCAGATCTCCCAGTCTCTGAAGTAGAGTAGGAAACTATGGGCACTAATTAGCAAACACAGATAGCTTAACCACAGAGAAAAACACTTAAATTTAGGAATAGCTCAATCCCACTGATCATCCCTGCGTAGGTCCTCCAGCACTTCCCACTAGCCATCCCAACACTTAAAAACATTCCATTCCTTTGCTTCAGCAGATATAAGTTCATGTTGAATTCTATCCTCTCTGCTCCATAGCAATGACCTTCAATAAAGTCTTCATTGCCTGTTTAATGTTGTCCAAAGAAGTAGAATAATACTGAGAGAAATCAACTAACTTGTACAAATCAACACAAATAGGAAAGTGGAGGAGTCCAGGTTCAAACAGTCTTTCTGAGTACTGAAAATTCTGCCATTTCAGCTTTTTTTTTTTATAGAAGTCACATATGTATTCTTAGAAGTTTGTGTCTTTTCCATTAGTAATAACAACAACAATAATAACAATTAATTAATAGCAAGAGTAATGCTATTAAAGATAACTCCCTCAACATTTTTAGAGTATTTTTCTGGGTGACCACTTGATTAGAGATATCTATGCTCCTACTGCTTTTCCTTTTTTTTTTTTTTTTTTTTTTTATCAAGTTGAGGGACTAGGCAGGAAAGAAAAGAGGCAGAATTAACATGTACTTAACATGTAAACGATGCATTCACATCAAAAGAAGGTGAAAGGATAACCTGGTGTGCAGCATGACCTGCAGTTTTCCAATAGCCTATAGAAGGAAACAGTGGAAGAAGCACAGCATCACACAGCACAAACTTAGGGCTTGTCAAACTTAAAACAAAACAAAACAAGACAAAAAACAACCAATGCAATCTAAATGATATTAACACACTGGAAGAAGAAAATTAATGTTGCTAATGTGAAATTATTAGTTCCATAGTATCATGTGAGTGTAATTTAAATGGGGATATATGTAAATAAGAGGTAAAATAATAAAGAACTTAAATTTGTATTTGTATGTACTTAAACAAGATTTGATTGAAATAAAATTTGTGTCAAACTGGCCATTTTCAGTTTTAAGGAAAAATGGTGCATTTACTCAAGCTTGAAAAATATTATACTAAGGAACACAGGAAAAGGCAAGCCCTATCCTGGAAAGATCAAACATAGGAAGATTAGTATGTTGGCAATCTCAGCTTCATAGATCTGTAAAGAAATACTGCAATAATAAGGACTGCAAGGTTTATAAAATATTTCTAAAGATCAATTTGATGGGAAGAAAGAAAGAAATGAAATAAGAAAGGAATGAAGGAATGAACAAATAAATAAATCAAGGAAGGATATGATGGTAAGAGATTCCACTAGTCCTGACATATTGAATTTTTCCCTTAACAAATTTCTAATTTTTCGCTTGCATTATTTTTTTTTTAAATTCTGTCCCTTTTTTTTTTTAAGATTTATTTATTTGACAGAGAGAGACACAGCGAGAGAGGGAACACAAGTAGGGGGAGTGGGAGAGGGAGAAGCAGGCTTCCTGCTGAGCAGGGAACCCGATGCGGGGCTCGATCCCAGGACCCTTGGATCATGACCTGAGCCGAAGGCAGATGCTTAATGACTGAGCCACCCAGGCGCCCCTTGCTTACATTCTTTAACTGTTTTATGAAGAACTAATTCAGATTGCTATTGATGAATGAGATATGAAAATAACATAAGATTTATTCTATCCACTGAAATAAATATGGAAACGAAGGGAAGAAAACATAATAGGAACAATTCTAATGCAGATGCACCAAAAACAAACAAACAAAACTAATTTCTGTCTTCCCCTTTATATGGTAGTGCACTAGACTTTCATCCAGTCCCCTAAAACACAGTTTGTGCTGGATGATTACTTGGTCTGAGCATTTACACGTGAATAATTGTCACATTATATAAATCCATTTTTTGATTCATTGGTTGTCTTTGAAATATAAAGATTTTTAGATCAAATGTAATTTTTAGCATTTATGTACAGGCTATAAAGTATCATAAGCGTGTGTGTACACACACACACACACACACACACACACAAAACTATATATATGACTATATATAGTGTGAATGCAGCCCCCCCTCCGTTGAATTTATTAGCTGTACAGGAAGTCATTATTTAGAGCATAGAGTCATTATTTAGAGCATAGAGTCATTATTTACAGGAAGTCATTATTTAGAGCATAGAGTCATTATTTACAAACATTAGCAAAGAGTAGGAGCAGTCTATCTCCAATGAATGAGAGTATATAAAATAACATTTATTCATATCATTGGTAGGATATTTAATGAACTCACAATTCCTGTTTTTAATATTGATCCTATTTGTTTCTTGAAACATTTAAATACTTTTTAGTGTATTATGTTAAAAATTAAAATCCATAAAAAAAGAGCACTGCCATTTTGTTTTTATGAGCAAATCACTGTCAGCAGTTGCTTGTGCTTCTTTTCAGTCTCAGTAATGGCCACTTACATATAAATATGTACATTCACACATTTTTGACTAGGTTTGTTTTTATTTTGTACATTAGCAGTATTATGACTGTCATCACTGGTCTGTGGGTTATTCTTTGTGTTTAGCATTATACCTGTGAAATTTTCCTGAGCACATGCACTTTTAATGGCTTCAAATTTTAAAATATAGTTCTATTATGGCCTCTTTTATTCTACTGTGGCTATATTTCTAGTAGTGTAGCTGTTAAAATAGGAGCATTGTTTCTTTTTTTTAAATTAACTTTGACCATTTCTTTCTAAAGTTGCAGTTTTCTTTTTAAATACAGTTGACCCCTGAAAAATATGGGGGTTAGGAGCACCAAAACCCACAAAATCAAAAATTCATGTACCACTTTTGATTCCTCAAAAAATTAACAAATAGCCTACTGTTAACTGGAAGCCTTAGAGGTACCATAAATCATTGATTAACACATATTTTGTGTGTTATGTGTTATATACTATATTTTTACAATAAAGTAAGCAGAAACATGAAAATGTTATTAAGAAAACCGTAAGATGGGGGCACCTAGGTGGCTCAGGTTAAGCGTCCCACTCTTGATTTCCTATCAGGTCATGATCTCAAGGTCATGGGATTGAGCCCTGTGTCTAGCTCTGCCCTCAGCACAGAGTCTGCTTGGAATTCTCTCTCTCCCTCTCTCTGCCCCTCCCCCTGCTTGCGCTCTCGCTCTCTCTCTCTGAGTAAATAAATAAAATCTTTAAAAAAAGAGAGAGAATCATAAGACGAAATACATTTACAGTACTGTACTGTAACATAATCCATGTATAAGTGGACCTGAGCAGTTGAAACCCACGCTGTTCAGGGATCCACTGTACTTTGGTAACTGTGGACGATTTTAATGTTGTAGTCTTTTTGTTGTTACTGATTTTAATTGTTAAATCTACCAACACTTAGAACATTGATAGTACAGTAATTTATTAAGGACTGTGAAAAAACACATTCCATAAAATTTTCACCTTTGCCATAAACTTCACTTATGCCTTATTACTCCTCAAACATAATACAGAACTTTATCAATATTTTATTCAAGACTTTTTTGATGATGTTCATTTTATTTAGCTTTATGAGTTTTCTTTTTTTTTAAGTTTATTTATTTGACAGAGAGAGACACAGCGAGAGAGGGAACACAAGCAGGGGGAGTGGGAGAGGGAGAAGCAGGCTTCCCGCGGAGCAGGGAGCCCGATGCGGGGCTTGATCCCAGGACCCTGAGACCATGACCCGAGCGGAAGGCAGACGTTTAATGACTGAGCCACGCAGGCACCCCGCTTTATAGGTTTTCAATACCATTTTTTCTTCCTAAAAGGGTATTTAGAAGTTTATCATCTTTTATAATGCATCTTTTATAAAGGTAAAAGGGTAACTTTTATCTTTGAATAATTAAAGAATACAACCATAGTAATATTCTGATCTGAGTCTGGTACACTTTTTGCTGTCACATTTTGACAACTTTCTCATCTGATGTCCCTATTGGTCCTCTAGGTATTTGCTCTTTAAGCTCTTCTTAGTAGTCAACTGTATAATAGAGAATTATAAGCCTGGCTTTAGTCTTCTCTGCATCACCTTCTAATAACCAGAGATTTTGTCATGTCTTTCAGAGTGCTAAGGGAGCAATATGTTGACTAAGAATATTATGGCTTACAGTTTTTTTTAATTCACATATAAAGGTAAAAGACTGAGAGTTTCAGTATGGGAAGGGTGAAGATTCTTAATTATAATATCCATGAGGTGTCCTGGGGAAAAATAAAACAAAGCAAACTTGATGTTGAAATTCTAATGGTGATGGTTGAGAAATGGATAGAAATGGATGGATAGAAATGGATATTTGTTTATTTTAAATGTGGAAAATTAATTGAAAAGGACCTGTGATGAGCATTGAATCCATTTTGAAATTGAGTTAAGATTCTGAAAAATGGTGGGAAACGTAAACACAGAAGTTAAATGTCATAGATTTGAACAATGTCAAATTCCAAATGTAATTAACAAATTTGAGCAAATGGAACATTTGAGAAGAAACGTAAATTTGTTGATTTTCTTATTTTTCTAGTGATTCTTAAATCTATTTTATACTGGTTAATTAAGATTTTAAATATATTAACCTAAGTTACAAAGGGAGAAATTTAAAAAAGATATAAATGAACTGAGTGTCAGAAAAATGAAGGAGTAGTGGTAAGAGAAGTAATTGTTTTCCTTTCTCATAATGCACTGAAGGGACAGGGACACATCTTTGCTTCTCCTTGTTCCCAGATTCAGGTAAGAAAACTAAAGCTAAAACAGATTTCATAACCGAGTTAATATCCATGCAAATAGCAAGTGCAGTTTTAGTATTACAACTCAAGTCTTCCCTAATTTCCTGTTCATGTTCTAAAGCCCTATAATGCTCTGTTTTAGGAGTTTCCACATTAAATAGTTTATCCAATAAATCAATGTTTCCCATTCTCTATAGCACATTTATGAGATTCTAATCACTGATTCATAATTATAACCAAGGTAAATTAAATCAAGTTAACTTGAATCATATGGTGTTTAATATGCTTGGAAAATTAAAATAATCAATGACATGGAAGCAATAACAATACAAGAGAACAGAAAATATCTGACTACATTTCTACTTACTGAAATGTTCAAAGTAATTGGATTGAGCAGTACATTATCATTACTTGAGGTGAAAGGTTCTGAATTTATGTGGTATATTTTCCATGTTCTCAAACAACTTTTATACTTATAATCTCAGAAGAAGCTAGATCTTACTCAGAGTCAAATAGCAATTGTAGGCAGAAAAAAACCTAGACTCTTTAGCTTCCTCACTCTGGTTTTAGACTCTACAATTTTTTTTTTTCAAAATGAGGAAGCTGATGATTATCCTCTTGTTAATGGGTCTGATTTAGGCTTGTTGACAAAGACTTATTAGTTGTTATTAACAAAGGGGCCCTTCCTCAGGAGTCTAAATTATCT
This sequence comes from Callorhinus ursinus, assembly GCF_003265705.2. Classification (NCBI taxonomy): domain Eukaryota; kingdom Metazoa; phylum Chordata; class Mammalia; order Carnivora; family Otariidae; genus Callorhinus; species Callorhinus ursinus. The sequence goes on from NW_027397072.1 coordinate 42,478,884, forward strand.
CCCACTATGGCAGGAAAAAGAAAGCAATTATAATAATCCATTTTATCTATTCCAACCATCAAACATTTTGCATCATACAGACAGAGCCAACCTTATCCTGATGTTAGGATCATTCTAACTTTTTATGTCTACCAATACCCTTTATATCATTCTTCCCTGACTCTTGCAAATCTGATCTTGATATATTACATTCATGGGGACTCTTCTGCTGCTAGTATTTTAAACTATTTTAAGCTGAAAAACAAAAATTAAAATACTTAAAAAACTGCTTAAAGGAGGAATTAAACTCTTTTTCCCAAAAAATATTAGCTAATATGCCAAAAGAATTCTAACGCAAAAAATGTTTCAAAGTAAATCAGAAAACTACATAGACATGAAATGAGGCTTGTTAAAACTATATACTATTAGCCTATACGCAATATAAATAAGTGAAAAGGATCTAAGAATACTTGTTTCTTCTCATCCAGGGATAGCCCATCTCTCCACACATGTTAGATTCAAGTCACTCAGTTCAGAAATGAAATAGCACACTATATAGTCTGAGCTTCTTCGTATTTGTTTTTGCCCATTTCTCAGATTCCCCATGGCTTTTTACAAAGAATTTCTCCCTTGCTCTGAAAACTAGAATTCTAGAATGGCATGTCAGTCCCAGTCTATCTTTTCAGAGAAGCGGTGGGGATTTGAGTCCCCCTTTCCCTCTGCCCTTTTCTTTTTAACTCCTTGTACCTTAAAGCACAGGTTAAAATGGTTAAGTGGGATAAGAGCCACTATCTTCCCAATTTCCACTGAAAACAGCAATGTAAACATCTAAAAGGGATTTGGGCAGAATGAGAGAACAGCTGCTTCAAACACTGAAAATGTGGTGATACCTGGATGGCCGGCCCCTTGCATGGATGAGCAGTTCACAGGAGGCTGGCACCTAGGCAGAAGAAAATAAAAGTCGCTTTTTATTATCAGGAGAAGGGGGCATTCTGAAAGGTTAATAATTAGTATTGGCCAGTGCCATGCATAGAATTTGTGCAATCAGGTGCAAAATAAAAATGCCAGGTCCCTTTTTCTAAATGGAAGAAAAAAAGTACTGTCTTTCTTGACCTTTCCCGATGTTTTGTATTTGCTATTTAATTCTTGCACACTCTTAGGCACAAGGATATTCATGCCAAGTACAGACCCTCACCGGCACCCCGGGTCCCACCCTGTGGATGAGCGGGTGCTCAGAATGGGCACTGACCCTCCCTGCACTGCCTCCAAGAACCCACCAGTGCAGGGAGTTGCGCCTGTTGTTGGGTAGAGCCAGGAAGCAGGCAGGTGAGAATCTACTGTCCCATTGGACTTCATTAAATTAAATGATGAAATGATGAGTAATTTCAAACCAACAGACACAAAGCATCAAACCCTGAGCATGGACCTTCCTCTGTGACACAGATCTCATTTCATGAAGCCAACCCTACTGGTGATATTTATTGGTAATATGTAATTCCAAACAATATACATTTTCTACTATCATAACTTAATTTATACTTGTTTGTACTTATTATAGCAGTTTATACTTGTTTGATATTTTTGTTCTCATGAAATGGCCCACGTATCCATCCTTTGAGCATGGCTTATCCGACACGCAATTTATCACAATTAAGTTCTGCAAATACTCTGGACATAATCTGCCTACAGACTCTGTAGTTGAGTATATATAGATACAATATATATGTGGATAATGCTATTTAAATATTCTTATACAAACATATGCATGAATACACATTTATGTTATATATTTTAATGTGTATATTTATATCAGTTGCATACATCCCTATAAAATATAGAGGCACACACACAGATCTACATAATACGTAATTTTATCACTTGTGTTTGTATGTTTATTTCTACTATGATACTCCCTTTAAATGTTTTGTTATATTTGTAAATACTATCTCTTTCTATATGCCATCTTTAAGGAAATAATGTTTTGCAGTGAAGATACTGCCTTGGAAGCTTTTCTATATAACTCAACCACCTTTCTTCCATGTTTTCCTTAGTATCTTATTTAAATGCCAATCTCCCCCCCTCCCAATTATGTCTCCCCCTCTTCCTCCTTTATGGTGAAGTTAAGATCTTCCTTTGCACTATATGCCTCTCCCAACACCCAAATAATGAATGAATCTTAAATAGTGAAAGGTTTCTTGCACACTCTGAGTGGGTTTTGAAGGCATGGTATAATAATTCCCCTCTATATCCAAATAGTAGTAAAACAGCCTTATCACTTGAGGTTGAGCTCAAGAAAAACTTGTAAAAGTGAATAAATCATTTCAGTATTCATGGTGCTTAACCAGACATCCTATTTCCCTCTCCTTCTTTTCATTTCTTGGGGTTAGTTCATTAAATAGAGCTAAAAAATCTCTTGATTTAATTCTTGCAAGATACTTATATTAGTCAATCAATTCAGAATGGACATTTATTAATTGATTCATTCACTTAGTATTTTATTCTATATTTATCTCTACCATATGTCACTGGAATATTTTATCGAAAGACATACTTTTCCTCATATTACTTTATTCTTCTCCCATTTTGAAGACACACTGAGACATCTGCTCCAAACCTTCCATTAGCCAAAATTTCTATCTCATTCCTGCCTTGATTTCCTTATCTCCTCCCAGCAACTTGCTTCTTGTTGCAAAGCTGCCAGACATAAATTTTCAGCTTCCTATTTATTTTAAATATGGAAAATTAATTGAAAATATCATTCTTATTACACTAATTGCCAACTAATTTAAGTTAATTTAACCCATGTGTAAAATGGCAATAACATTTAAATGTGCAACCTGGCAGTTAAACAAGTCTTGCAGAGATTGATTACATATAGTCCTTCTTAACCGGCCTAGGCTACCACTTTATTTATTATTTCATGGAACTTGGACTTAGCCACAACTTCTTATTTCAAGAGTATTCTGTTTCTGCTTATGAAATTTCTTAAATCTATAATAAGCCAAATGTATAAGATCTCTCTTGTTATACAAATAATTTCTCTCCTCTGCCATGTCCCATATTACTTTCAGTTCCTTAGCAGGGAATTTTAAAACATTTTATATTCTTGTCTCCCTTATTTATAACAGGACAACACATACTAGCCTATTCCTCAAACCTTGTTCTGAACTGTCACCAGATCCAGTCATAAGTACAAACAAAATGAGTTTCAGATTTGCCCCTTCATAGTATTCCCACTGTACTTAGAGTAGGTCAGACCCTCTTTATTTACCAGTTAGATTATTTTCCTAGACTTCTAACCTATGTTTGGCTTCCCCCTTTACCTTTTGTAGGGCAATAGTGACTCAGGGCTGGGCAGTCAAACACACATCTTCTAAGTCACTGTCCCTGAGGAATTTAAAGACTGCTCCTACTACTGCCTTCCAGAGTCTCCACAGTGATCAGACAAATACTCTATCATTCCTGTCCTCCTACCCCCACAGAATTTTCCATGATTTTTGTTTGTTTGTTTTTATTCCTTAACAATCCTGATTGTTTGCCAGTGGATGCTCTCGAGCACACCTGTACTTAGGTAATGCTGCCCTGTCAGGAATTTGCTTATGACTGCATTTTACTAACCCTAGCAAGCACCAGGGACCACCACAAGGAGGTGCCCCTTGTTTCCCATGGGAGGATGTAATTGGCTCGTTTGGATAATTCCACAGGCCGACAGGAAACTGCAATCTGCCACTTAGGAGTAATCAAGGACTGTACCCGGTCCCTTTGAGAAAGAGCTTATTTAGTTGGAGACCTTATCCATGAGAGCAGAGTGGAGACAGAAACTTTTGGTTAGAACATCCAAAGCTCTCTTGATTTTACCAGATATAAATTGAGCTTTAATTTTAGCACTTACATCGCAATGAGGTATCAAATTTTTTCTGAAGCTTAAATACTGTGGAATTTGTGTTCCAGGTAAGCAATAGTTTTTGTAACAAGTAAAAATTATATCTTCTATTAATGTTATTGTAATTGGAAGTTTATTAATTTATGGGAATTAGCCAATTTTTGTCAAAACAATGAATATTGCAATCATGGTTTCATTTAATTGTTATCTAAAAAACAAGTATCATCTACTTGTAAAGTTTAAAATTTAGAAACCTTAACAGGAAAGACACCGATCACGGTGAGTAACATTGATGAACAGAGTGGTAATCACCACTGCATAAAACAAGATTCTATCTCCCCTATGTGTTTAAAACAACTAGACAAGGACAATAAAACAAAATACTTTAAACCAAGTATGATGGCTATATAAGAGCTTTGAAAAAATTACTATGGGATGCTAAATAGAAATGACTAATTCTGCCTCATATGAGAACACAAATCCTTCAAACTGTTTAGGTTTGTCTCCCCCAAATAGTGGGTAATACTAGAAACCTTATATTTACTTTCTTAGCCTTCGTGATTAAAGGCCAGTGAAGACCAAGGGTATTCTTTTGCATGTATCACTTTTATCATGTTGCCTTATGTCTCCTCTGACGCTGACATTTTTTAAATGCAAGGAGAGCATGTTTCACATTTGGACTCCCAATTCCTAACACAGTTACTGCCATTCCCTCCATAAACTTTACAAGTTATGTTTTTAAATGATGAATAAATATTTATTAAAAAAGTAAATGGATGAAGCGGCGTCTGGGTGGCTCAGTTGTTAAGCATCTGCCTTTGGCTCAGGTCATGATCCCCGGGTCCTGGGATCGAGCCCCGCATGGGGCTCCCTGCTCAGCGGGAAGCCTGCTTCTCCCTCTCCCACTCCCCCTGCTTGTGTTCCCTCTCTCACTGTGTCTCTCTCTGTCAAATAAATAAATAAAATCTTTAAAAAAAAAGTAAATGGATGAATGAATGGTCAGCTCCAGATTATCGTGCTATTCCATTATTTTTTTTAAAGATGTATCTTAGGAAATATCATCCTCATTCAATATTCAATATTCATCTTCATTCAATATTCATTTCAGTATTAAGTGTATTTTATCATAACACAATATAAAGTATATAACACCATAATATAATAACACAGGGAGAAAATACAGTTGAAGTCTAAAGACTGTCTATAAATCTCACTGCTTTTCCAACTCAGTCCATAGACTCTCAAGGAGGAATGCCCGAGTGGGTTGGCTCAGTTAGAATCTGAATATATTATTTTCAATTGGGACATAAATTTATATGGAGACATAATGTCTTCTCTTTGTGAAATACTATATATCAGAGGGTATTTGGGAAGCTCTCATGAAGTGAGTACCAAGGCAATTAAATATGTCTAGAAGCATTTTCCTCTTGTCTTCTCATTCTTCTTTCTCAAAAACTTGCTTCTTACACTCTGGTCTCATCAATTTAATACATCTCAACTACCGTCGTTAAATAGTACGCATAACTAAATACAAGTTATGACTTGATTTTCTGTACATTTGGGTTTGTTTTTGGCTGTCACTGATTTTATGCAATTTTCCAATTTTTTGTTTTCAATCTTTATAATGCAAAAGCAATTCATGCACATACAGACAAAAATCAAAATATGATAAAATGCTTAAAACCAACATACCTCCTGACCTAATTCTCTTTTACCATCCCCATTGACAACTACTGGTAATAGTTTCTCATTTTCTTACTATAAAATTCCTGAATGTAGAGAATAAGCTTCCATTGTTTTAAGCCACCTAGATTATGGTATACCACTACAGCAGCTGAAACTAATACAGATTTTGGTACTGGGAAATACCGTGTTTTTGCAACAAATACATCAAATAGTATAAATGGTTTTGAAATTGAGTCATCAAAAGAAACAGAGAATTTTGAAGTACATGGTATAAAGAGCCTAGATTAAATTGAAGAAACCGTTGATAGAAATAGGGACATTAAATGTGATATTAGTGAAGGAAGTGATGGAAATTAGGAACATGCTATTGGAAACTGGAGGAATCCTTGTCATGATATGGCAAAGCACTTGGCTGAATTGTGTTCTGTTATGTGGAAAGTAGAACTTGTAAACAGTGGGCAAGAAACTACAGTACTGGATCACCTAGAGTTTGCAAAATTCAGGATATGATAGCAGATGAAGAATATGCCTAGAGGTGTAGAACCTATTCTCCTTGTTTGTAGTAATTCTATCTAGGGTGATCGTTCAGGAAATGGAGCCATCTTCTTCCTCTCCAGTTGAATTTGCTCAACAAAGAAAATTAGGGGAAACTAAATTAAACATCCTGGAGGCAGCATGCAAGTAAAAGAATTTGTTTCTGTGGAGGCAGAAAATAAAGGGCTGGACATTTTTATTTTCTTTCTCTGTCACATGAACCCAGAGAGAACATCAATAGCAAGGGACAGAAATTATATTGGAAAGAAATATTTGACTGATGAATAATAAAAAAAGAAGACTTGCAATAACACATACATAAAAGTAAAATATGGCTAAAGGAGGAAATAAAAAAAGTACCACTTCACAGGAAAGAAAACTCACAATAATATTATTGCCATGGAGCAAAATAAAAATTGTGGCCAAATATTTCAGCATGAATTATAAACAAAAATGCAGGTAAAAATAATGCAATATATAAAATATTGAAGTTCCCAAAAGAGAAAAACAAAATAATGGAAGAGGACTAACATTTAAAGATATTGGTACCTCAAGACTCAGCTAAATTTCGCCTCCTAAAGGATGGCATTCATGATCCCCTTGCTCCCAGGTTTTTTGTTTTGTTTTGTTTTAAAGATTTTATTTATTTGAAAGAGAAAGCAAGCAAAAGAAGGAGGAGGGGCAGAGGAAGAGAGAGAGAAACAAACTCACCCCTGAGTAGGGAGCCCGAGGTGGGGCTTGATCCCAGGACCCAGAGACCATGACCCCAGCCCAAGGCAGATGCTCAACTGACCGAGCTACCCAGGTGCTTCCTGCTCCCAGGTTTTTAAAGATGCTTTCTCATCATTTGATACACATTTTCTTAATCAAATAGGAAATTGTTTAATTACCTATATGTCTCTCTCATTAAGCTGGAAAATTATCCTGGGTAGGGGACTGTTTTTATTTCTTTATTAAAAAGAAATTAAGTTATTACTATTGCTGTTGCTCTCATTTTTGCATTACACGCTTTTTTTTTTTTTTTGCATTACATGCCCAGGCACATGTAAGAATTTGGCAAAACATCTGCTAAATAAGTAATAGGTGGACATATGAATTAATTAAACTAAAATCTCAGAACAGTAATAAACTACCTTAATATCCTAGAGTAATTATGACCATCTGAGATAATGTATGTAAAAGGAAATAATAAAAGTGTTATAGAGGGGAAAATTAATATTCCTCTCCAATTCTAAGGTTCAGTTATCTCCATGAATGTAAGTATTACCTTGCTATGTTGATAACTTAGAAAAAACATTCTGGCAGTATTTGTGTAAAAATCCTAAAATCGTATCTAAGCAGCAGTAACCAGCATACTTGTTTACTGAAACTGATGGAACTTATAAACCTTCTAGGCCAAATCAGCAGCTTGGCAAACCATTAGCCTTGGCTTATTTAGAAGATATGTGTTCTAAGTTCACCAAAATGTAAACCAGCCACACAACAGTTTTCAATTTTGTGTGAAAAAAAATCATGAACCAGCTTGCAGATCAATAATTTGTGCAGTTGTAAAAGATTCTTTAGATATCATTTTAACAAGTGAGGTTATGCTGTTTGCTCATTGAGTTTGAATAACTCAAAAGTAATTAGAAAAAAGAACAATTAGATAAACATGAAAAATCTAGAAGTGGATATTCAAAATGAAGTAGCTGAAGTATCTGAGGGGATCTTGAAATCAAATATTAAAGGTCATTTGGAACTCCTAGCAAACAATCAGATCTTACCATAAAATGTCATTACTAACACTTAACTTTTTAATTTCCACCTCAGAACTGAGTTATGGTAGAAGAGATGTATTATCCCTCCTTAAAATATATCTGCATCTGTAATATTCCTGAAATAAGTAAGTCAAATAATTTAACCATGTCTTTCTGCAAGCAATCATTTATATGTTTTAAAATAACAGCCAGCATGGGGTGCCTGGGTGGCTCAGTTGGTTTAACATCTGACTCTTGGTCTCAGCTCAGGTTATGATATCAGGGTTTTGGGATCCAGCCCCATGTGGGACTCTATGCTCAGCATGGAGTCTATTTGAGATTCTCTCTCTCTCTCTCTCTCTCTCTCTCTCCCCCTCTGCCCCTCCCCACCCCCCCACACACAGACACACACACACACACATTCTCTCTCTCTCTCTCTCTAAAGTAAATAATTAAATAAAATCTAAAATAACAGCCAGCATGGTTGGGATTCTCATGCTTAAATCATTTTTAACACCCCATCATATAATGGGAGATTTTCCAGAACATTGGACAAAATGAGTCCTCAGCACACAAACATGTGGCAAGATGCAAAGTATTTTTACCTTATTATAAGAGAAAACTGAATCAGTTTCTCAATGGCATGTACCTCTACTGAAAGGCAGGTGAATATAGAATGCCAACTTCATGTTCTGTGTGCTTACCATGAGTCAGCTGTCCCTGAATAAGAAAATTGATTTAACCATTTGAAGTGAATTACCTAGTTTCTAAAAAGTCAATAGTCAGTTCCAAATCACCTAGAAATCCATTATTTATTGGCTCAGAAATGTATTTTTAATGAATGCTATAATATGGCCAAATTATTCAAAACCGAGAAAGAGACAGAGAGAATGAGGAGAGAAAGAGAATGTGTGTGTGTGTGTGTGTGTGTGTGCATGTGCGTGTGTGTGTGTGTAGTGAGAGGAGGGTGCGGTGGATAAAATTTTGGCAGTACTTTCTCAGTACTCATTTCCCAATCAGAAAGTACTATCCAACATCATTTTTATTTCTAGATAAAATCAATTAAACTTAATTTTGTTTTGAACATCTTTTTTATCTTAATTATGTGAGCTCCTCTGAGACAATCACTCTATAAATTTTGGCTTATATATTCAGATTACAATGTCTCTTCATCTACCATTTATTCATTTTATGTCCATGGATTAGATGCTCCTAAACTTAAGCCCTTCAGTCTTACTAAATATTCGGGACTCCTTCCTTTTTATTCCTTTCTTAAAAATACAAATATAGGGTGCGCCTGGGTGGCTCAGTCGTTGAGTGTCTGCCTTCGGCTCAGGTCATGATCCCGGGGTCCTGGGATCGAGTCCCGCATCGGGCTCCCTACTCCGCGGGGAGTCTGCTTCTCCCTCTCCCACGCCCCCTGCTTGTGTTCCTGCTCTCGCTGTCTCTCTCTGTCAAATAAATAAATAAAATCTTAAAAAAAAAATACGTATATAGGGCTGCCTGAGTGGCTCAGTTGGTTAAGCATCCAACTCTTGGTTTCGGGTCAAGTCATGATCTCTGGGTGATGAGACCGAGCCCCATGTTGGGCTCCACGCTTAACACGAGTCTGCTTGAGATTTTGTCCCTCTGCTCCTCCCCCCATTCACGCTCTCTCTCTCTCTAAAATAAATAAATAGATATTTAAAAAATACAAATAAAGATAGGTAGACAGGTAGATAGATAGGTAGGTAGAGAGATTAATCAGATTTGCCCCAAAATGTTATTCTTATCATCTCAGTTCATATTTGGTCATTTCATTGTATTTCCACATGAATATATCTCTTAATCTAATTAATAGTTCCAGCTATTTTATCTTTTCTGAATTCATGTGGTTTATTATCCCCCTGTTATTTGCTAACTATGCAAATGTAAAATATTGAAAAGCACAGGCATTTTCTCTGCAGTCAGAGACTTCACTGTGGAGTAGGGGAAGCAATCATAAGTCCAGGTATAGTGTTTTTCTTTTCTTCATTTTGAAATGTTATTCTTGTTTTCTTAGCCATGATCTCTTCTGTCTATCCTTGATTGCCCACCTCCACATTTAGTATATTTTCTTCCCACTCCAGACCTTTATTCCACTGATAGTCTGTACCACTGAATGGCCAATCATATGTTGCTTTTTGCTGACTCCTTTACAGTAACATAACTGAGCTATTTCACCTTCTCATTTTCATTGCCCTAGTCAGTCATGTGGCACCAAGTTAATATTTAGAGTTTCCTCCAACTTGATTATAAGAGCAGAGGCCATGCCTTATTATATCTCTTTATAATTTCTAACAGATGACAGAACATGAAACATATGATAACTGTTCAGAAATGACCTTCCATGGAATGCAACAGTTTTAACCTAGTAGGTAAATAAAGGAAGGGGCAAACCAGAGATGAACACTACAGACCTCTGCTACTCAAAAAGTGGTCCACGGACTTCACCCAGGCCCCAGTTCAGACTTACTGACTCCTAATCTGCATTTGAACAAAATCCTCCGGTGATCTGTCTGTATATCACAGTTTGAGAAATACTTTAAGAAGCCATGCTGCGATGAATGGACTCATTTAATCCACTGCCAACAAGTGATACAGAGTTGTACAGGTGTTCCAGATAAGTAATGATTTCCTTAAAATGGGGTACAGTTAGTTAGACAGGAGGAAGTAGAAGAGGGTGTGGGGAGAGGGAAAAGAAGGAAGTCCAGCTGTCCCAAGGGTTTCTCTCTTTATTAGGCTGAGTTGGGTTCATCTCCAGATGAGTCAGACAAGGAAAATCAATCAGGAAGTTTTTCAGTCTACTTAGTCTTAGAATGGCTATTGGTTGTGTCCCCGATCCCTTCATTATTGAAATGAAACATGGAGAAATGCCGTGTGTTTTTCTACTTGATTTACCTGACATAGAGTTTAAAGCTAATCATTTTAAAATAAGGAATGTACATTACAAACATCCATAGAGCTTTTTAAAAAACTATTCATGACTTAGGCTCCACCCTAAATATTTTAACTCTAAAGATTTGGCATGAGACTAAAGCTTATATATTTTTAAGTGTAAAGTGGTTTGTGTTGAGAACCACTGGCCTGTTGAATCAGCTGCATTAATTAGATTCACTGGTATTTCAGTAAAGTAACAAATCGGCAATAAGTTACCTGCTGTTTAATGTTCCATAGCTCTCACTTTCTCTTAACAGAATGTTTTTTGTTTTAAACTTTCTAAACTGAAATGGTTGTTGATCTGTAAGATAATATCCTTTCTCAAATCTTAGTCTGCCGTTCTGGAAACATTTTCTTAATTGTACAGAGTGAAGAAGGCGGAGGAGAAGAAGGAGAGGAAGGCGGGGAGAGAGGGAGGGAAACAGGAGGGAGGAAGACGGGAAGCACAAGAAAGAGAAGGGATACAAATATTTAAAAAGGAGAAAAAGAGAAACTACATGAAGAAATAATTGGACCAGAAGAAGAAAAAGTGAAAGAGAAGAAAAAAAAAATCCAGAAGAGAACAAAGAGAAAGATAAATGAGAGGAATGAGGAATAAAGGAGGAAAAGGAAGGAAAGAAGAAAATGACAACTTCCATTTGGCGGTGCATTGACTACTTTCTTACACCACAGTGGACACCCAAGGGAAAATCTTCCAGGCCAACCACCTGAGGTCTGTACCTATTACTCTGACAAGTAGAAATGATAAATTCTTTCCCTCTGCCTTTTTAAAAAAGATTTATTTTTATTTATTTTAGAGAAAGAGAAAGAGAGTGGGGGGTGGAGGGTAGAAGGAGAGGAAGAGAGAGAATCCCAAGCAGACTCCATGCTGAGCATGGAGCCTGACTCAGGGCTCAATCCCCTGACCCTGAGATCAAGACCTGAGCTGAAACCAAAAGTCAGCTGCCCCAAGGACTGTACCACCCAGGCACCTCCCCACCCCCTGCCTTTTTTAAAAGTATTTGTTTTCAGAGTTCAGTGGTGTTAGAAATGTGACATTGACAGTCCAAAGTGGAAAGTAAAAATACTTAGCTGCTGAAATCATATATGTCCCAGCTGAAATGTTCTGAAGGAGAGCATTTCACAAGAATGACATTTTTAGGCACAATCTGCCCAAGTGAACCCTGGAGATTTTGCTTTAAGTCAGTTCTTGGCACTCTAGGGTCATTCTGTTCCAGCTCTCACCTTTATGGCATCTTGCGATTTTATGTTAGCTTCTTACAGCCTGATGATGACCAAAAATAATAGAAATAGAGCAAAATAATGACTACTTGGGGCAACGAATTTAGACTCATCAAATTACCAATAATCTTAAATATTTTAAAATTGATGATAGCACACATACATGCACACAGTAGCAAATACACACATATATTTCAATATATATAGCAAATGAACTGTCCTATATCCACTGCCAACCTTGGAGAATGAAAAACAATATCTATATAGCTATTCTAGAGCCATGATAAGATTTTCAGCCAGTAAAGAATGACTGTCATCCTTCATGATTTCAATTTGCTGAGTTACAGCAATTATCTGAAACTTTTAAAAAAGTAATTTTATTCATTTATATATTTTTAATAATAACTAAATGATGTGGTTTATGAAGTCAGCCCTATGAGTAAGCTGAGAAGACAGTTTCTTGCATTTCAGGATATAACTGATCCTGAAGATAGCCTTGTTTATCCCTGAACAGACAATATCAACAATCAATCTGAACAACAACAACATTCTGGCAATTTGTAAAGCTCAAAAATTCTTAAACTCAGTCATTGAATTTCTTTCTTCTTATACTATAACAACTTCTTTCTTACATTGTAGCAGCTATTAACTTGAGAAAAATTACTACATAAAGTTAAATTATAAGTCATAAATGCTATCCTATTATTTTTTTTAAATAACTGCATGCAAGTAATAGACAATTGTATAATATATAATTTATATATGTATTTATATACATATATAAATGGCTTTACAAATTTCTGGCAGTATATTTATATATTAAATAGCATTTCATATTAACAAGTATACATTGCTAAATTATTTTGAATCAGTAAGTATTAATTGTATACCTAGTATATGTCAGGCATTGTACGAGGCACTGGAGTGTGATAAAGATAAAAGCTCTGCACTTAGATTTACACAGTTGAGAAAGAGATCAACAATGAAGAGGAAATGTCCTTAAAGTGCATTAAATGCTATGAAAATGAAAGCACAGAGGTTATAGTACCAAAAAGTGAGACACTGGATCCATGTGGGAAGATACGGGAAAGGCTCCTTGGGTGAAGATAATGCCTCACTTGGATCTCAATGGTATCTAAGAGAAGAGAAGCAGGAAGAACATTTCAGCATATCTCCAGCAGAAGAAAGAATATGTGAAGTCTGGGACTTATAAGGATATATGAGGTGTGAGGATAATAATAAATTGCTCTACATTGTTTTTGAAACTTCAAATCTTTAAAGCACATATTCCTGGAAGATCAATGTTTTGGACAGGGTTCTGTCAGACACAGACTGTAAGACGTGTGTTGATGTGCAAAAAATTTAAAGAGCTCATTGAACTGGGTAAACGTTTAGTCCAGGAAACAGGAAAGGGAAACTTGCTAAGAAGCGTTCATTTCCTGACAAAGACCCTGGAAAGGTAGCTTCAGCCTTATTGGAACATAAGTTACAGCCCAGAGTATGTCCCCAGTGGAGGGATGGAAGCTCTGTTTCCATCCTCAGCTACCAGTCAGTAATTGGCTAACGTCCACCCTGGGAACCGTAAGACCTCTGGCTCTCTGAGTTCTCACCAGGTGAACAGAGCAGTTCCAGTAGCCCAGGGTAGTCGTCCAGAGAAGTCTTAGATATAAGCTGTTAAGGCAAAGACCCAGAGAAGCTGTGAAGAGGCACACACAAACAATAAAAAGACCTAAAAGAATCACAAAGAATACTGACATGTTCCTTACGGGTGGACACAAATCAAGCTTTTCTAAAACGGGATTACATCATGACTAATGGGAAAGCAGGACCACACTGCCCATTTAGAAAAAAATCTTTATTGAGGTATAATTCATATACCATAAAATTCACATGTTTTAAATGCATAATTCAGTGACTTTTAGCAAATTTACTGAGTTGTGCAACCTTCCCCATCATCCTGGTTTAGAACATTACCATTGTTCCAGGAAAATCCTCATTCCATTTTACAATTAACCCCCAGTCCCACTTTCAGCCCTAGGCAACCATTAATCTACTTTCTCTATAGATTTGCCTTTTCCAGACATTTCTTATAAATAGAATTATAAAATATGTGGTCTTTGGAGCATGGCTTTTTTCTATATTATACTTAACATAATGTGTTCAACTAGTTTTATTGAGCACCCACTTTATGCCAGGCACTAAAAACTAGGCTACTGGGGGCCAAAAAGAGGCATGGATCTTATGGTCTAGTAAGGAAAATGGACAGTAACAAAATAATCATACAAAAATGTAAAGCTACAAGAAAGTTTCATGATGCTCTGGAAACATGAATGGGAGTTGAGGGAAGGCTTCCCTGAGAAAATAAGACTTGACTGAGACTGAAGAATAGGAGTTAATTGGGCAAAGAGCAAAGCAGTCGGGATAGAAACAGGACACACCCAGCCCCAAGAGGGAATGCATTTATTGCAAGTGATTGAGAAAATGTTATTTGGAGTTTTGAGAGGGAAAAAAGGATGGTGAGAGATAAGGCTGGAGAGAATGGCAGGGACCAAATTAGACTGAAATTTATTAAAGCATGTTAAAGGTTTTAGTCTATTTTAAGACCAATAGAAAGACAGTGTTTTTGGTTGGGTTGTGAGGGAAGGTAGCTGATACTACAGGGTTTTTTGTTTTTGGTTGGGTTGTGAGGGAAGGTAGCTGATACTACAGGGTTTTTTGTTTTTGGTTGGATTGTGAGGGAAGGTAGCTGATACTACAGGGTTTTTGTTTTGTTTTGTTTTGTAGAAAGACCCACTCTAGATGAAAGGAACATTTTTTTTTTTTTAGTGTTCTCAAAATACATTCTCTAAACATATTAGTTTACCTGCTTCAGACTTCTACTGCATGACAAATGAAGGCTATTTTAAATGTTAGTGCATTTAACAATTACATAATAAAACATCCACTTGTGGATATTTCTGGACAGTCTATAGTTCACTCTAGCATTTTCATTCTGATTCCCTAATGGAATAGGGCCATATCATGTGCATCTGGACATTGTTCAACAACCAACCATCTATTTTGATTAAATGGTGAGTCTTGGCCTCATTTCTCAGTTAGTCCATTATGTTATATGAACTATGTGGAGAACTACCTCATAGACCTCTCCATATATTCATGATTTTCTGTTTTTTTTTTAAGCACTAAAAGTGGGAACTAAAAAAGACTTTATTTCTCTAAGTCACACAAAATCTATTTACATGGGAAAAAATAGCTAAGGTAATTATCCAGATCATTTGAGCAAAAAGCTCACTTTGTTGGCCTGAATGATTGTATTATATTATTTACATGGATCCAATTTACCAGATAATGGCTTACCAATACCTTACAATACTCCTGAGTAGATAGATACTGGATGATTTACTTAAGACATGCCATAAGATGGGGAAAAATGTTACACTAAAAATGGAAAACTCACATTCAATAAATAAGAGAGAATGTTTGGTGAATATCAAAGGGATCATTATGCTGTCTGGTTTCCAATAATCTTTATAATGAATGTGAGAAAAAATAGCACAAATGAAGTGGTAATATTGAAACTTAAACAGAGATGTTAGAACTTTAGGGCTTAAAAAATATGCACATGCTAAGACATGTACATGCGTGTGCATGCCAGGTTCTAAAATCACTGCCTGAATGACCATTTGGAAGATGTGGAATTGATTATCTTTCTAGAAACATGCTAGACATAATTTAATTCATTGGGACTCTTCTAACATGGTGACCAGAATATGTAGCTGTGTGTACTTTGCTTACATAGTGTTTACTCTGGATAACAAGATACCAAAAAACTCCGCATATTTTCAGTACATAAATTATAACTCCTTTTGTCCTTAGACCCCTACGATACAGATACTTTATTGCCATTATTTTACAGAAGAGGAAACTGAGAGTAAAGCATTTCCCTAAAGCCATAGTCATTAAAGATCTAAAAATTAAATCCCAGTTCTGTCTGATTCTAGAGTTCCCATAACTTGCTTTTCCTGTCTGTAAAATATTTACAGTTTACAATTCTGTAATGATTTTACTTTGAGTTTGTTTTTCTGCTTTAATGATCATATTAACTTATACACTGGAAAAATGCTTCTATTTTATAACATAGAAACTGGTGTGAACAATTGAAGATTCAGTTATTTAGAGGAATGTTCTTCTTAAAGTAATACAAACTTGTGGAAATTATTGTGATTTAGACAGATACGTGCCTCATATAAAACATTTCAGTTGTAATAACTGGAAACCTACATGTGTAGGAGATTGGCACATTTTACCATGTCCCCAGTTAGGAGTCAGCTTGGAGATAACTCAGGTGTCTGGACAAGGGGCCTCTTTGTATTATGTCATTCCTCACAAGGGCGGATTGAGACTCTGTGTTACCAGCGACTAAGATTATATCCCAAGCCTGGGTCTCCAGAATAACCAAAACTTGGACAAGTCATTCAAATGACAACTTGCTCTGTAACACAGGAAACAAAATCAGTCAGATTAACAACAGAATGGCTGAAATCAATAGCCTAGAAAGTTGTTGGGTGGGGGACTCTTCACTACATTGTACCGGAGGCTCAATTAATTTTCCATATTCTCTTGCGGCTGATTATATGTGATTCGGAAACAGAGTGAAGTGGATCTCTAGGAGATTAACAATGGTCTATATAATCAGTATATTATGTGAATATGCATTAATTCTAGAAAATAATTCTCCTTGTGAGGGTAGAAGGGCTTTTGGGGGAGGCAGGAGAGGAAGTAAGGGAGGCTTGTCTGCAGGGATATTAAGCTTTCTCTAGATATTTTCCAAGTGCCTGGCCCCTCTCCCCTCCTCCACACTGCCTTACCCCTGCCTGCGACAGACACACATGCACAGACACATCTAGTTAATGTTACTGTTACTGTTAATATTAATGACAATGTATTACATGCATTCCAGGTTTTGAAAGTGTGAGGAGGGATGAGAATCAATGATATAGAGACAATGGCAGGGTGACAGTGGGCTGGAGGGAGATTACCAGAGCCCTGGAATCTCTGCCTATATCTATATGAACTACAGCAAGTTAATTGTACATCTTGTCTTCATTTTTCTTACCTAAAGAATGATGAATTTGAACTCAGTGAACTGTTTTCTTTTTTTTTTGTATTTTTTTTTTGGCATCACAAAATGTATAGACAAACTCACAATTACAGGTGATTTGAACACTTCTTTCTCAGTAATTGATAGAACAAATGTACAAATCAGTAATAGACTAGAGTTAACACCCAGTGCTCATCCCAACCGGTGCCCCCCTTAATACCTATCACCCATCTAGTCCATCCCCCACCCACCTCCCTCCAGCAACCCTGTTTGTTCTCTAGAGTTGAGAGTCTCTTATGGTTTGCCTCCTTCTCTCTTTTTTTTCACCCTTCTCCTATGATCATCAGTTTTGTTTCTTAAATTCCACCTATGGGAACTCAGTGCATTGTAAGGGCCACCCCACTTCCACGATCTTTTATTACTGTGTCCTTTATAATTAATCCAAGACTTGGAGCTCTGCAATTTTAGTACAATTCAACAAGGTCGGGTCCAACATACATAGACATATTCAAACTAGATTTTTGTCTTATATTTGAACATTTTTGGAAGAGATTTCATTTGTTTTGCCACTTTCTTAATTCTACCTTATCCTGTTCTCTACCCTAAATCTGCTCTTAGAAAATATTTTACTTTAAATAGCATAGTCTATATTTCATTCTTCATTATCACACCATATTCTAGGTGTCATTGACAGGGTGCTTTTTATTTTTAAGTGCGTGCTTTGAAGGTTTTAGTCCAAATATTTACTTTGCTGCCCAGAATTATTACTTATTAATTAATACCCCCCTCCCTAGAATCCGGAAGTTAACTGCTTTTTTTTTTGTCTATTTATACTAAGTGATCAATTTTTTTCCCCCCTTAAGCAACATTCATTCTTAAACACTACAGTGCTGGAGACAGTTAATATATATTCTGGGCAGAGATCCAGCTTTGGAGAAAATAATAGAGTATTTCCAACTAGTTCAACCAATGTTAGGAAGAGTACATTTTATGGTACAAGCAGTGGTCAGCCCATTAAGAGAAATGTTTTATTCTGAAAGTGTCAAAACTTTCACAACCTTGAGGATAGTTTTATTATTTGATTCAAATTAATGCTCCATTCACTTATCCAAATTAATGAGTGATAAATTTAAAATCATGATCAAATAAAATTCCTTCCTTAAGACCCATTGTCATAATGTAGAAATGCTGCAAAAGCCCCTGGATTAAGATTTCAAATGGATGTGTCAGCGAGGCTTATTGTCCAATAAACTACAACGTGCAAGCACCACACCATGCAAATGGACTTTGATCCTTGACAGTGGCTGCAGCTTTAAAAGAAAGGAACAATTTCCTGGAACGTAAGCACATGCTGAGCAAAAGAGCCTGCCTACAGACAGTGCACTAGGCACACAAACGTAGCTGGGAATTGAGCACGGAAAAAGGGTTTAAACTGATTTTGGTCATTTCACTTTCAGGGCATGTCTGACCGTCAGACTTTCCCTGAAACACACTGTGTTTCAGACCCTGTGGATTCCACTCACGTCTCCTTTTCCTGTTCTCCCAGCACCTAGAGCTGCTATAGGAGCCAAGGTCCCAGCCTTGTAATGGTGGCTTGCCCTTGGTATGCTATGAGAGCGGTGAGCTAATAAAATCATGGAATCTTAGTTTGCAGAAACCTCAGAGAATCTCTATAATATTCGTCCACCCAAAGGAGGAATCCATACTCAAATATCTATAACAAATGACCACGCAGGCTCAACTTGATACTTTGTCACAGAGAGATAACTTTGATTTTTGGAAATTTCTTCATGTTAGTCAGTTCTTCCTGGTTTTACCCCAAATGTGTCTGCCAAGTCAACCTGTTGGTTGTGTTTCTACTGTCTAGGCAAACCACAATCTTTTTGTGACTATATTTAAAAAGTTGTAGAAAACAGACATAATCCTATTGGCTTGCTTACGTTCTATGTTTAAAAGCCAATTTTCTTTCTACTGTTTCTCATAAAACGTCATATTCAGATCCCTTGACAGGATAATCAGTTTACATGTGGTGTTGTGAGATGCTAACTCCCAGATAGATATTGAGTCTATAATAATTAAAAGAGAGAGAACAAAATCCTCACTGATCCCTGTAACGTTGTAACTACAGGTAGTCTGTTATATGGTTATTACTTTAACCACACACTGCCATCTTTTCAACTTATCTCTCCCACTACAAGAACAGACTGCTGATTACACTGCTTTCATTGACATTCAAATGTTGTTTTAGGTGTCTTCATGTGTATACCATGAGAACTATAAAATAAATACATGCAGCCATAAAGCCAGATAGAACTAATTTGGGAAGCTTACCTTTAAGTTTATCCTAATTTAAAATCTATTTTAAGGCAATGCTTATGTAAGATTAATGAATATATGTGATAGTTTTGAGCCAAGTGAAATTCCTCTACCACTTGTCTTTTATGAAGGAAATTCTGATTTCCATAGATGCAAAAACTCTAAAGAATTAAATTGACGTATTTTGTTCCTATCAAAAGTAATTGATATATTTTATTCCTGTCAAAATAACCTTATTCTTATTGCAATAACAAAATATATTTTAAGAACAGAATATAATATCCAAGCAGACCCAGGTTCATGTACAAATACTCCCACTTTCTAATTATGTAACCTTGGAAACTTTATTTCAGCTTTCCTGCCTTAGTTTTCTCATGTGAAAAATGGTTGTGATAACTATATGTACCTCATTGTGTTTTTGTGAGGTTCTGGTAGAACGCACTTAGCTGTGCATGGTAAACAGTAAGGTTAGCTTGATATGTTCTAAATATGTTGGAGTGTTGATAATGTGAACATAATGATGATGATGAATCTGAAAGTGGTAACTGTGATAATCATGATGATATTGGTATGTCTAATTAACACAAGATCAGGAATGGCAGAACTAAAGAAAAAAAATAATCTGGAATCAGATAACATTCATTAGACTGGGGGGAGTGAGGGAGAAAGAGAGAGGAAGAGAAAAAGGGAGGAAGGAAGAGAGAGAGATCATCAGTAGAATGACCTACTGCATGGATTATATTTCTTTTCTGTGCCAGGAAGAGTGCAAGAGTATGAGATCACTGACTTAGATTGACAAATGGGTAAAATCAGGGTGAAGCTTGACAATGACAACTTAAACACAGTGAAGTAACCACCTGCATTTACCCTACTATGACATCAGAGGAAATAAAATGGAACAAAATAACCCTCCTCATACAAAACAAACAACAAACATGAAACCAAAACAAACGAAAACGAGATATAGCCATGGACAACAGACCAAATATTTTTGTAGAAATAGAGGAATAGTAACAGCTTTTACAAGTGGAAAACTCATCCCAGGTGCCTACAGAACTAACTGCAGACTCAGTGGGGTCTTGGGCATCAGGCAGCACAGAGGACATTGTTGAAACAATAACAGAGAGATTGTTTAAAAGTTAATGCATAAGCATGCCAGATTCCAGTTTCTTCCACGGTCCTACAGACAACAGGTTGGTAAAAAGAAGAGATTTGATCTCTTGTGAAAATGAACCTTCCTGGCTCCAAAATGGAGTTGTGGCTTTGATACGTGGCTGAGGACAGAGGATGAAGTTGAATACTTGTGTATAATAAAGATATTGAAACTTAAAAACCACAAGGAAACTTAGTAAAGGTAGATAGAAACCAAGCAAGTAAAGAGTAAGGATATATTAACTAGAGGTCAATCCTAGAAAGAGGACGGTGGATAATGAGCATAGGGAAGATTTTTTTAACACCAAATCTGCTTGTGGATTCTCTTCCGCCTGATTGTTAGACAAAAGGTTAACTTTTCTAGGTCTGGATCTCCTTCCTCCCCACTAGATTTATGTGATCCTAGAGGCACAGATGTTGTCTTCCAAACATGTACCATGCTGGGACAAGTAACTAAATGATGTTGCGTTGTTATTCATGCTGCTATTTGGATTGTTGTTATTTTTTTTTAAATGGTCACTGGACTTATTTATTCTCCCTCAATGAAGTCATGGTTTCAAGAAAAAAATCACAACTCCTTTTAAGAACTAATGCTAAGCTTATATTGGGAAACACTAGAATAATTTTTTAATTCATTCCCAGTCATCTTGTGGTTTTGTTAATAGTGATGGGGACTGTACACCTAGTTTATTTTATTAATATATGAGCCATTTTTGTATACTTCTCTAATGGTAATTCATTGAAATTCCAGAATTCTGGTTTTCTTTAATAATTCATGGTTCTTACAGAATATATGGAAGCAGGAAGGGCCGTTGGTTATTTGATAGTGAATATTAAATCTATTAGTTTAAGGTTTGTTTACTTATGGGCCATTATAGGAAACTTTCCTTCGTTTTACTGGGCATTTTTCACAAAATTTGTTGACAGGTTTAATAAAATGTCTTGCTGTTGTGTATTGTAGGTGATCATACTTGCCATTATAATTACTGTCTAGGCTAAAAATTAACATTTTCTAAAAACAAACATTCTTTCATCCACTGCATTTTGTATGTGTATGCATATATGTGCATGTATGTGTGTGTATGTATATTCATATATATTTCCCTATTATAATTGTTACAATTTTATTTGAAATTTCTGAAAATACGATCCTAAACAAAGAACTAATACTAAGCAATTTCTGAGTTAATATATGGTATTTTATAAAAATCACTAAGAGCATCTTTGCCCTTGGGACAGCATTTGGTTTGCAAAATAAAAAAGAATGGGCAAGCACCAAAATTCAGTTTCTCCCTGTGGCTCCTCGGCTGTGATTAAATTCTGTAATTTTAGTGATTCCTTTTAAATCACACAAACTGTTCAGGTTCAATTACCTTGAACTAAAGTGTTAAAAAAAGTAAACAAAAACTTAACGAAGTTTTAAAAAAAACCTTCTTTTATTATTGTCTCTACTTGTCAAAAAACTATGCCAGGTATATGGTTTTCCATGATAAGATAGCATGTTACTAAATTCCATGAAGCAAACAGACACAGGTCCATATTCCTGATACATAACTGACTACATAGTTTGTAGGGCTCAGTGAAAAAAGGAAACTGTGAATCTCCTGGTTCAAAAAGGCAACTGCAAGTCTTTAAGCAAGCAGAAGTCCCTGCCTCTCTGTCCACCTGCTGCGCCCCACCCGCCCCCCAGCACAGGGCTCTGTGGAACTACAGAAGTCACGCGTCCATGAAGCCAGCATGTGTGATGCAACTTTTTCTCTTGTTCCCCACAAATCCTATCCTTCCTTTCACTTTCGTAGTATTTCAACTGGAAAATGTTTTTACTTTTTCTCCTAAAGGCAAATTTCTTCTGGTTGGCAAGTTAACTGATAAGAACCTTGGGAGATGGGGCAATTCTATTTTTTAAGGCCATTCCAAAGGCCTAAAATTACTAATCTCTCAAAGATAATTCTTACTGCCTCCAGTAGTTTGCAGGCAAAGCTTTGGTTACAGCTCCGTGAAAGTAAAAATGGAATATCTCATCTACTAAATAAAAACTAGAATGCTAAAAATGTGTCAAATATATAAATGTAAACCATACTTACATGCCCATAGGAAAATTGAGAGCAAAGGAGAAAAGGAGAGGAAGAGAGCTTTCTGAAGAGTCTATTTGTTCTATTTTGTATTATTTTGTTTTCTCCAGACTTCTGTAAATAAGTTGAATTATTGTAGGTGCTATAATTATTTTAGTTTTAACGTATTATTCAAAGTAATTATATGTCAAATGAATATGAAGCTCACATATTAAAATTCTTTTGATATGGGAAGGCTTTATTCTTTTAAAATTAAAAACACATTGATCATTAGGTTAAATGTTATTATGAAATAATTTTTCAAGAAATCTTAAGGTTTTCTAATTCCAAAAATCATTTGATAGTCAACAACTTGCTTATTATTGGATTTACTTAAACTTTTGTATGTTTGTTGATAACCAATTTGTGTTTAGATGGGGTAATCCTATTATGGCTGAATTTGTCATGCATTTTACACAATATTTTAAGGTATACTGTTGATTTAGGGCTCTAGGATGAAACTGTCATAGATTTATGGCATGATGTATTTATAGAAAGAGGAAAATAGTTGCATCAGCACAAAGGGTATTGTAATAGAACTAATTACAACAAAATACCTGGTAAGTAGCACAATAAATATACTATCACAGTTTGTTTCTTCTCATATAAGTAAAGCAGTAAAGCATTTAGGTTTCAGATAGCAGTTCTGTACCACAAAGCTGTTAAAGAACAAAATTCTTGCCAGCTCACTGTTCTACTAACTCCAGCATGTTGTCTTCACCTTTATATGCCAAGATGGCAGCAACTACATTCCAGGTAGCAGGGTCAAGATGAAGATGAAGAAAAAAGTAGATTTGCCAGATCTCTTTTAGAGAAGGTTTCTGAGAGTTGCCACAAAATCCTTCCATTTCCATTTAATGGGTCAGAAGGCATTCACAAGGCTACATCAAACTCAAGGGAGGCTTAAAAATGGTGTCTTTGTCTTGGGGGGCCAGGCACTAGCTAACACGTCCTATTATTAGGGAAGAAAGGTTGGACGGATATTGAGAACAATTTGAATTTTTCTGTTACAGAAACATTCTGGGAGCTCAATTGTTTTCTGGATACAGAGATATCTTAGAGGGGTTCTAAGTTGTAGGCTATGACAATTAAGAAGACAATTTGGCAAAGATTTAAGCAAAAGGGTTTTGGAGGAATCCAAAGGTTGAAGGAATTATTACTGGACAAAACTGTGTGCTTTAAAGAGAATGGACTCAAAGTTTATACCAATAATAGCTTAGACTCAGTACAAGTATTAGTAAAAGCTTGGTACGGAGCAGTATATCTCCCTGAAGAATCCAGTTTCAAAAAACAGTTATCCAGTTTTATTCCCCAATAACACATTTGGTATCGGTGGGGTGATAAAATTTGCACCTCATTTTCAACATGAACCCAGGAAGTGGATTGGGTTTAGGACAGGATACTGGGGATGGTAGAGTATGGTTGAGCCGAGTGGAGAAACTAAGACTAAAACATGGTTACCAGCCTAGTCTGATATTATAGGACACATGGAAGAATACACCTCCTTGGAATTGAAGAATATAATTCAAGACCTGACCATACATGCCTCCTAGAGTTGCTAACAGTTTATTACTAATTTTTGTTATTGAATGAACAAATGATCAAACAAATAAGCTAAATACATACATACATACATACACACATATATATGTGTATACACACACACACACACATACATACATTTTGAACTGGAAGACAGAAGAAACACTGATAGAAGGCCATTTTCTTTTTTCTTCAGCAACCATTGAAAACATAAATTAATACAAAACTTGCAATCTGTTGCTGACAGCTTTATTTAGAAAGAAGGTTGTTTGTGAAATAGATCTCATGGCATTATCTTAGAAGGTTCTGCTTTGTCCCATGATGTAAGCAACAAGTTAAACTAAATGTTCAAAGAAGGGTAAATGTTGATATAAACAGAAATGTAATATGGGCTGTTCAGTCCTCAACTTACTTGACCTCCCTGCAAAATCTCAGATGCGTAAACGGTGAAACTAACTCCTCCATCCTGTAACCCTTTTCACTCTTCATTCCTATAATACCATAGACTTTTTCTTTTCTTTTTTTTTTAAATTTTTTTATTGTTACGTTAATCACCATACATTACGTCATTAGTTTTTGATGTAGTGTTCCATGATTCATTGTTTGTTCATAACACCCAGTGCTCCATGCAGAATGTGCCCTCTTTAATACCCATCACCAGGCTAACCCATCCCCCCACCCTCCTCCCCTCTAGAACCCTCAGTTTGTTTTTCAGAGTCCATCATCTCTCATGGTTCGTCTCCCCCTCTGACTTACTCCCCTTCATTCTTCCTCTCCTATTATCTTCTTCTTTTTCTTTTTTCTTAAAATATGTTGCGTTATTTGTTTCAGAAGTACAGATCTGTGATTCAACAGTCTTGAACAATTCACAGCACTCACCATAGCACATACCCTCCCCAATGTCTATCATCCAGCCACCCCATCCCTCCCACCCCCATCCACTCCAGTAACACTCAGTTTGTTTCCTGAGATTAAGAATTCCTCATATCAGTGAGGTCATATGATACATGTCTTTCTCTGATTGACTTATTTCACTAAGCATAAGACCCTCCAGTTCCATCCACGTCGTTGCAAATGGCAAGATCTCATTCCTTTTGATGGCTGCATAATATTCCATTGTGCATATATACCACATCACAACCCATTCCTTACACATAAAAGTAAACATATTTTGTTCAAATCTGCATTTTTTCCTATTTACCAAGTATATTTATCCAGAAACCTGGGGCTTATCCTTAGCTTATTTTTCTCCATCACATCTCATATTTCAACTCGAATTCAAGTCAATTCTACCACTTCAGTGTGTCTTGGTTAGTCTTTTTTTTCCCTTCTCACTACCCCAATATAGCATTGTATTAATTCTTCATTTGCATTAGTACAGAAGCCATATAACTGGTATCTTTACTTTTTTTCAAAAACCTACCTCTCCCCACGTTCAACTGATCCTTTCATGGTTCCCAGAAAGATTTTTGTAAAATGTATGCCTGCTTTGTCCCTTCCTTTTAGATCCTTCACTACTCTTCATTTCCTCTAGGTTTAATTCCCCCCGAACTTTGCCTGAACTACCAAGTCTCAATGATTAGATCTTCTTACAGTACCAGCCTTTTGTTTATCATTCATCATCATCAAAAACAGGGAACAAAAGCAAAAATAAACTATTGGGACTACAGCAAAATAAAAAGCTTTGTACAACAGAAGAAACCATTAACAAAATAAAAAGGCAACCTACTGAATGGGAAGAAGATGTTTGCAAATGATATATCTGATAAAGGGTTCATTTCCAAAAAGATATATAAAGAACTTATATTACCCAATACCAAAACACCCTGAAATAATCCAAATAAAAATTGGTCAGGGGACCTGAATAGACATTTTTCCAAAGACTATATGTATATAAGTGATGGAATATTCGTGATAAAAAAGAACGAGATCTTGTCATTCGTGACAACATGGATGGACCTGGAGGGTACTATGCTGAGTGAAATAAGTCAGACAAAGACACATACCATATGGTTTCACTTGAATGTGGAATCTACAAAACAAAATGAACAAACAAACAAAAGCAGAAACTGACCCATAAATACAGACAACAAACTAATGATTGTCAGAAGGAAGGGGGATATGGAGATGAAAGCAAAATGGGTGAGGGGAAATGGGAGGTATAGTCTTCAATTATGGAATTAATAAGTCATGCGGATGAAAGGTGCAGCATAAGGAATATAGTCAATGGTATTTTAATAGCATTTTATGGTGACTGATGGTAGCTACACTTGTGGTGAGCATAGTATAACATATAGACTTTTCAAATCACTATTTTGTACACCTGAAATTGATGTAACATGGTTTGTCAATTACATTAAAAAAAAAAAAAAGAAAGCTAGGTCCAATCATAGAGAACTTGGGTGGCTGAAGTTAAGGGGATCAAAGACAGCTATTGCTTGAAATTTCAGGGATGAAATTATGCAAGTATTAGTTATTAGCCATGGTGGTAATAGAGACAGGTAACAGAGACAGGACTGGGCCAAAATGTGGTAAGAATCATGGATCAGAACATTTCCTGGTGTTCTATCGTGCTTTTGTAAGCCTGCTGGGACTCGTTCATGGTGGAATCCACAAGACTGCACGTACCAGGAACAAGTGGATTAGGCAGTATGGGGTTAGAATTATTTAGAAAGGCAAGGCACAATTGGTGGTTCTGGCATCTTGTTATAAAATAGTTCTATTACATCTTCTTAAAAAGAATATTCTATGGCAAGTTTATCTATCTGAATTTCCAGCATAATAGGAGAGAACCAAAATTACTTAAATTCAGAAAAAAAAAAAATAAAGGCAGAAGAGGAGGAGGCCAGAAAGACAATGCTGTCGTTTGTCAAACTGGAGGTTCTAAATAGATAAAAATTGAGAAAATTAGTGTCAGAAAGTGTAAAAAGTAAAAGTAAGTTTTATTTATTCAAAGATTATTTTAAAACAGGATCCTTAAATATTAACTTTAAGCTCTGGCTCCCTTCTTATGTCCAATCTCTCATCTTCTGTAGCAGCTGAGTCACTTCTTAATAGAGTCAAAATACCCCAACATATCTAAATAACTTCCCCTGATTAATTCAATCAGAAAGTCAGAGACAAGATTCACACCCATATCTCCCTCATGTCAAATTCATTTCTCTGCTTTTTCAATCATATCATGCTCTCTCATAACTTTCAGAAAGTTAGAAAATTGAGAATCAACTATTCCAGTACTCTGCTTTATATAAAATATCACACTGTAATTTTCCAAGTGAAAAAAGTGAGATGATGAGTGCTAGAGATGTGTCCAAAGCAAGCGCCTAATATTTAGCAGTTACAGAATTACTAGAAGCAACAACATGAAGGACTTTATATTTTTCCCCTCCCTCTTCCTTTTCTCTTTTTAACATATTATTTCTTTATACAAAGCTTTGTGCCTAAACCAATGCGAAGAGCACATGGAGTGATGCCTCACACATTCTCCTTAAGTCCAGTTATTCCATTCCCAGACACTTCAAACTTTTGTGCAGTTTGCTGGCTTTATAGATCGTCCTTTCCACCAGCAACTTTTACATCTGCAAACCTTTGTCTGTCTGTTCTCATGAGACTTCGCTTACCCCACCACACTACCACTCAACACAGCTTACCCTCTTCTGAGCTCTGAGGGTATATAAGTGGCTAGACTTTATCGGATAAAAATAATATAACCCCATGTGTGAGATGCTGATTAAGTATTATGTTTTATGGAGGTAGATTTGCATAAGATAATGACATTAAAACACAAGATATCAAAGGAGAGAAAGTCAGAGTACTTTCTATGTCATCTCATGATAGGAAACACTTTACAAAAGACAAATATTCTCCCACTTCAAAAATAAATCAAAATCAATAAAAAATAACACAGTAAGTAAACTTTTAAGCAAAGAATGGTTTTGCCAGGAATTCCTCTTTCTCCTTTTTTTCCCCATCCATTTCCCCCTTGTTTAATTCCTACTTGTCCTACTACATTCTCCCCAGCTCCATTTTTTTCTGAATCATTGCCTCTGACTCTTGTTATTTATTCATTTATTCAAGCCTTGACAATTCTGAGACTTTCCCAGCTCAGCAATCTATAGATCATTCATCAGCATGTGAATGTCTACCCAGCAGTGACCGTGGCATTTCCAGAACAACATACTCTTCCTTTCCCCTGGTCCATCAGGTCAGTGTCCATGTTACAGAGCAATTCTAAATCTAGAGAGAAAGTTGATTATTTTAAAGGTTACATAATCTCTTTTAAAGGTTACAGAAGTGGGTTCCATTTTTGTAAATGTGCTTGAATTATTAGGAAAATAAAAATAAACACTGAGCAAAAGTTTAAGAAATCAGCAGGTGGTAGTAAGCCATTCTTTATTCTTTTTTGGCAAGATAAGGTCTACTGCTCAATTTAGGCCAATATTTTTTCCTTGAAATATATTGCTAATAGTGGAGCAGTCAGCGACAGGAGAAGCTTGAGTCTTATGATTTGGGCACTTGGGTTGTGATATGTAATATATGCCCCTTTGCTCATATTATTTTCTCAGATTGGAAGGTCTCTTTTTCTGTGGTTGTTTTTCTTCTGAATTCCTTAGCTAAACACCAAAATTACATCCTCAGAGAAGCCTTCCCTGATCTCTGAAACCTTGGGCAGAAAGGACACTGTCTATGGGCACAAAACCCCTAGTTTTGAACCCCATTCTACCAACATTAGCTTCATGACTTTGTCGGTTGTATTTATCTGACCTGAATTTTCATAAAATGTCTAATGTAAACAGTTTTTCTCTTCCAGGGTCATTAAAAAAATGACAAACCCTAGATTTAAAGTATTCCACACATAAGAGATACTCAATAAGTGGTAATCTTCTTACTACTCTTTAGTTTTCCCACTTAGTAATAGTTTCTTCCTATTTTTATAATAATTACTTAGTCCCTCATTAGATCCTTTCATTCCCATGTTTGTGTATTAACCCAGGATCACTACAAATCGAGGAGAAGAGAAGGATTACTGTACAAATAATGTTTGGAAGGTGCAAGCCAGAATGACAAAAGTGGGGTGCAAGGGTATGTGGAGCAATAGAAAACATGATGCAGGGGAAGGTAATTCCTTACTGTCCTGGCACCATTTCACATCGAGCAGTGATATCACCCCACAGAGCTTAGGATGGGCTGAGAGGAACATGGTATGAAGTCATCCTCCACAGTAAGGGAGATTTGTGTGCCTGGGTCTTTCCTGCCTCCTTTCTCATTGGTCTAAGTTCACCACGTGGGGAGATAACACCTCCCCTTTTTGAGTTGAATGGTTTGACTCTTCAGTGGACATTGTGGAAGGGGGTCTTACATCCCCATGGTGTATTGTTTCATGCGAATCTGAAAGAGAAGGGTCCACTTGGTGAAAGCAGGTACCAACAGAGCAAGAAAACAGGATGTGGTTGGAATCCGGGAAGGCACCATAGGTATAAACACCAATGCACTTATTCTCCCATAATACTTGAGGACAAATACTTCGCTCTATTTTTTTTTCTATATTTTGTACTTGGTATAGTGGCTGGCACTGAGTGTCTGCTTATAAGATAAGTAAATGAAAGAATGAAGGAATCCACACATAAGCAACATCATGGTACCAAAATAGTCTATTACTTCATTCCTTGGAAGATACAGTAAAACAATTACTCAATGAATGATATATGCAACATTAGTTGATTGAATTAGATTGCCTATTCAAATTATTATGTTTTAACCAATTAATTGCGTTGAATGAGCCACTTATTTGCTATAGGGATTACCAAAATAATAGAGAAGAAAGAATCAAAACAAGGCAATCTGGGTTATTTATCTATCTATTGCTTTTTTGCTCCTGCAAAAAGGATTGTTTCTCTTCCCTTTGCATGTCTTTCTCCATTTGTGACTTCCTAAAATGTTCTTAGAGCTTTTTGCTCCTTTCTTTCACATTTACTGTCGCATTGTTTTCATCATAAAAACCTGAAAATGAACCAAAATATTATATAAAACACACATCCCTGAGCTCTGGATATATTCCCTTCACTGTTTGCATGTTTATAAAATGCTTTGTTTTTCTGTTTTGTTGTGCATATTTATGTATGTGTGTGTGTGTGTGTGTGTGTGTGTGTGTGTGTGCCAGAAATAAATTTTAAAAAATGACAGTAACTTTAAAAACAAAACAGCCTATATATCACACTGATTTGTTTTTTAAGGAAAAATACTTGTTGTTCTACAGGATAGCATGGAAAATATCTAAGTTAAAGTTGGGGGCAGCCCTTAGGAATAATATTTCAGATATTTTCCAGCACTGACTGACACAGAGAAGTGAAGACTATATATTGCATAACATATAGATGGACAGCTTAATTAAAATGAAATATCTACTTCAGGAAAAATGTATCAGTACTCCTTGAGTCATGCATATGGATGGCTAGCAGGACCCTTTGAAAAGACCTTTGTCAGGTTGGCAATTATGTAGCACATGAGCCACCACTTGCTGCCCACCACCCCAGCCCTATATGGTAGCAACAGCTCATCATTGATCTATGTTCTATACTGAACTTGGAAGTACTAGTCTTAATGCCATTCTTTGATTCTGGTGGGTTAGTTTCCCTTTTGCTCCCTCTCAGCAGGGCTTGTATCCAGATTAATGTTTTATTTGCTACTGGTTATATAGATTTGAGTAAGAATTTATATAGCTCAATGCAACATTTTAAGACTCTCACTTTACTTAACATGTTGTATACGAGAAATACCATCTTTGAATATAGAAAAAAATGCACAAACTCAAAGTCATCTGCTACATAGCTACATTTTCCAGAAGCAAAAGTATAGATCAGCATTTCCCAAACTGCAAACATATTATACCAGGCAATTTTATTAGAACTTTCCTTTAGAAAATGGTATTTTTTAGTGGTAAAATGGGTTTTGGTAACCTGTGTACTCTCTTTCCCACTTTTCTTTCCCACCACCACACAAACATCCATAGTACTCATGTGTAAATTAAAGCCTCAGGTAAAACCTGCTGCAAAGATACCTGTTTTGTGTTATTTCAGTGCTTTGGATACTGCTGAGTTCAAAGAAACTGTGAATCAGAGAACATCTATAAATAGAAACTGGGAGAGTAGTGTTTCACAAAACTCACTTAAGAGACACTACTAGGCTAGATGAAGTTACACGGAGGAGCAGGAACTGGTTTTCAATTCTTCAAGTCTTTCTCAAAGACATTGCACAGAAGAAGCCATCCCATATGTCTCATGTGGCTCTATGTCTGTAAAATGTTGAACTTCTGTTAAACTGCCCTCATAGTATGCCTTCCCTATAGTCATTCACTGATACTTTTATAACACTTATTATTTAGTGTCAGTTATTTTAACATAGAATTTAAATTAATTTTCATAACAATCCTTCAAGGTGGCTATTAATATCCTACTTACAGATGATGGTACTACTGTTTAAGTAGTTGAAAAAAAAGTCCCTATGTCTTGTCGTTTGCAACAACATGGCCGGATCTAAAGGATATAATGCTAAGTGAAATAAGTCAGAGACAGACAAATACCATATGATTTCAGTCATGTGTAGAATTTAAGAAACAAAACAAAGAAAAAAAGAGACAAACAAGCAAAGAGCAGATTTTTAACTCTAGAGAACAAACTGGTGGTTACCAGAGGGGAGGTGGGTGGGGGGAAGGGTGAAATAGGTGAAGGGGATTAAGAATACACTTATCATGATGAGCACTGAATATTGTATAGAATTGTTGAATCCCTATATTGTACACTTAAAACTAATATAACAATGTATGCTAATTATACTGGATTTAAAATTTAAAAAAAGAAACTGCCAAAAAAAAAGAGTTATTCATATGTTATGGTCAGACATTTTGAATTATGTTATTGATTCTAATTTCTTAGAATCTTTTTTACTCTTTTCCTTTCTAAGTTTTTGATCCTAATAATTTAACCATGACAATGTCTAAAATAAAGACAATCAACAATATTTGATACAATGTATTGTTATACCATGCATCCGGTAATCAAATTTCCATACTTTACACAAATATTCTCTGGAAACACCTAAGTCACTTATCTAAGGACAATATGTAATTTGATCAATTTCCCAGATTTGGTTAACAAAGTAGCTTAAATAGCCATGGGTATGTCCTCACCCTCCTCTAGTCTCCCATTACTTCTCAGACTGCCTCATCTCTTCACAGCTACATAATGTGCTATTGGGAACAAAATATTTTCTCTGAAACTGTATTAAAAACGTCCATTAAGGTGTTTAACCCAAGCTTTCTTCATAGAGGCTTTTAATTGTAATTGAGGACTCGAGAGGTTTAATGACATAAATCACAAATTTTTAATAGCAAAATTTAGGTAGCATAATAGGAAGAGAACAGAATAATTCAAAGAGATATTCATTCTGAGAATCCTTTAGAACATGGCGCATGAACTTACACTGCCTTCCCTGTTATTATCTGGAGAAAGTGGCCGTGGGGTACACCAGAGCTCAGATGTGGGTCTTTCATCTAGGGGTATACTTTGGTCGATAAATGGAATATTGGTCAAGTGAGAACTTGAAGCCTAAACCAAGATACATATAGTGGCCAGCAGAACTGGAAGAGGAGCTTTTGACAAGAGGAATTTTGGGGGAGGAAAAAATTAGTTATTAGAGCTGGGGAGGGAGGGAGATAAAAATTGAGATGTCAAGGCTAACTTCCCTCACCTAATACAAGTGTTTAACATTTTTGGTAAAACTGTCAACCACATTTAGTTGCAAAAGCATGTGCCAGAGAGCATGTCTTGAAGTGGGTTATTATGAAGTGAAATCCTAACTGTGAATGTATTGTATCCAGAACGGTTGGTTGAGAGCAAAGATGGTAATATAAAGGGCTTTATTAGCAGAGTTGAATTAATGGAGTGATGAAATGGGAAATAGTGTTGTAGAATTATGAAAAGATAGTGCCTAGAACATCTATGTGACTGAGTTTTTCAATGTTTATTTGTATCTTAACTATTTAGAAAAGTGACAGCATTTCCCTGCCACACATGGGTTTCAAAAGCTGGTGCTACACCTATAAAACAACTTCCCTTGAAGGGTTTCCTCAGCTCCACTGTCAACATTAATGTAAGCTCTGAAAACAAGCCACTGAGTAGAAATCACTTGCTGCCTAAATTATTTTTTGCTGCTGAAACTGTAATCTCACTAATGTCTAAGTAAAAATATAGCTCTTATAAGCAACTGGACCCAAGCAAAAGACTACTTCTACACAGAGACACTATTGAACCAATTGTTCTAAATATTTAGATGATTTGGTTTTATGGTGCCCTTATACAAATTAGCTTGATCT
>NW_027397072.1:42512872-42599284 GCF_003265705.2 Callorhinus ursinus
AAAGAAAAGAAAAGAAAAGAAAAGAAAAGAAAAGAAAAGAAAAGAAAAGAAAGAATGACTGAGGTACATATGTGCATTTTCCGAAAAGTATTGTATCTTCAAAGTCTTTATTGCCATATCAACCAAAAAGAGCTTAGCAGTATATAAAAAGCAGTTTTTAGGAGGGATCATTCTATCAGTGCTTCATATTTGTGATGCTAGCTTATTTGCCCATCATTTTAAAATCTGTAACCTACATTAGACACATCATAAATCCTTACACTAAGAACAAAATGCAGTGAGGGAGAGAATTATGTTTATTTTACCTTTTTTTAAGCCTCTCACCTGTCAGTAATGGATCACAGATGATAAAGGATGGTGAAATCAGATGGGTCTAGAGAAGGAGTGGGCTATTTGTAACACGAGATATTAAGATTGAATTCACTGAGTGGGCTGGCAATATGTAACCATCAAAGTACCAGAAGTCTAAATAGAGTATCTTTGAAACAGAATAACTGAATAAGCTAATAAAATATCAAAACTGAGGAATGTCCCTTCATATTATGGGAAGAGCTGTCTCATAGATGTAGGCAGATATGGTTTAGTAAATGAAGGAATCACTTCACAGGGAAGAGAAGAAATTAACAGGTAGCAGTGGATGTGGTTGAAACCTCAGTCCTATGGAAAGGTTTCATAATTCTAATATTAACCATGGGAACATTTAAACCAAGAGATCTGAATAAATAAGCCTAGGAATACTTATCTTGTCACTTATCTGTTATTAAAAAACAAAACAAAACAAAAACAAGAATTTTGCTAAGTATTCTATACTCTTTAAACTGGCATGTGGGGCTCTAGACAATCTGTCTCAAATTATGTCAGTATCATGCCAAATGATTCCAGGAGGGTCTAATTATATTTATTCCAGGAGGTTCTAACTACATTTAATTTCTAATTATTTCTCATATGTGTCATACTCTTTCAACGTTTTCCAACATTGACTAGGTTTTTCCATTTGCCTAAAACTATCTTACTCATTCTCTTTGGCACAATCTTATATCATCTGTACAAACTTTAGAAGAAAGACTTAAAATTTTTCTCTCCTGTGATGCCTGCACTGATTATTCCTCCCTCTACCATCTCAAAAAACTTTGTCTATACCTTTTTTAGACTACTTACTCAACTTTGCTTCAAAAATCTGCTTTGCCTAATCTAATAAATGTTATAGCTTCTAGAATAGGGATCATATTTTTGCATGTTTTTGTTTTTAATCTTTATATCCTCAGAGCTCAGAATTGAGCCTAATATGTATTTAATAAATGTATATTGAATAAATACAAGAACACATTAATCTCACTCCCATTCCTAATTTTGTTTGACTATTTGAGGAATTCCCTCTCACTTCCTATATTGCAAACTTCAGGAATATGAAAGGTCATGTGGCATAGTAGAAAGTAAAATGTAAGAATATCCAATGGAAAAAAGACAGTCTCTTCAACAAATGGCGCTGGGAAAATTGGACAGCCACATGCAGAAGAATGAAACTGGACCATTTTCTTACACCACATACATAAATAGGCTCAAAATGGGTGAAGGACCTAAGTGTAAGACAGGAATCCATCAAAATCCCACAGAAGAACAGAGGCAGCAACCTCTTTGACCTTGGCTGCAGCACTTCTTGCTGGACACATCTCCAAAGGCAAGGGAAACAAGGGCAAAAATGAACTATTGGGACTTCATCAAGATAAAAAGCTTTTGCACAAGAAAGGAAACAGTCAACAAAACCAAAAGACAACCTACAGAATGGGAAAAGATAGTTGCAAATGTCTTATCAGATAAAGGGCTAGTATCCAAAATCTATAAAGAATTTATCAAACTCAACACCCAAAGAACAAATAGTACAACCAAGAAATGGGCAGAAGACACGAACAGACATTTCTCCAAAGAAGATATAAAAATGGCCAACAGACACATGAAAAAATGTTCAACATCACTTGGCATCAGAGAAATGCGAATCAAAACCACAATGAGATACCACCTCATACCAGTCAGAAAGGCTAAAATTAACAAGTCGGGAAACAACAGATTTTGGCAAGGATGCGGACAAAGGGGAACCCTCCTCTACTGTTGGTGGGAATGCAAGCTGGTGCAGTCACTCTGAAAAACAGTATGGAGGTTCCTTGAAAAGTTGAAAATAGAGCTATCCTATGACCCAGCAATTGCACTACAAAGTATTTACCCCAGAGATACAAATGTAGTGATGGGCCCAGATGTCCATCAACAGATGAATGGATAAAGAAGATGTGATGTGCATACACACACACACACACACACACACACACACACACACAATCGAATATTACTCAGCCATCAAAAAAATGAAATCTTGCCAATTTCCATCCAATGTGGATGGACTAGAGGATATAACGCTAAGTGAAATAAGTCAATCAGAGAAAGACAATTATCATATGATTTCACTCATATGTGGAATTTAAGAAATGAAACAGGAGCATAAGGGAAAAATAAAACAAGATGAAAGCAGAGAGGCAGACAAACCATAAGAGACTCTTAATCATAGGAAATAAACTGAGGGTTGCTGGAGGGGAGCGGGCTGGGGGATGGGGTAGCTGGGTGATGAACATTAAGGAGGGCATATGATGTAATGAGTACTGGGTGTTATATACGACTGATGAGGTGCTGAACTCTACCTCTGAAACTTATAATACACTGTATGTTAATTAATTGAATTTAAATTTTAAAAATAATAAAAAAGAAAGTAAAATGTTTAAGTAGACAAGCTGCATGAGTTCTGATTGAGAGGTAGTCATTACATGCTATGCAACCCCAAGAAAATCACCATCTTTCTAGTCTCAGGGGGAGTTGGGCCTTCTAGAACCTCTCCAACTATGAGAGTTTACATTCTTTTGAACATGTGATCCACTTGACTTGGGCCACCAGTTTTAAACTCACAAATAATAAGCCTGTCAGTATATTAATGAATACATATTTTGAATATTTTTTAGATAAACTCACAATGTATAAACTACATAACTAAACGCCATGGAAAGTACTCTATATTGTAGTTGTGGAAATAAGATGTTATTAGGTAAGAGAATTGTTAGCTTTTATTTGTTAGTAATAAAATTTAAGTTCCTGACACAGACCGGAATGAGACTTTAAACTACTGATGTCAATGAGAATGTCAAGTTATATTAAAAAAAAAAAGGAGAAAAAAAACTGCTCTATGCGTACCAAAGAACACACATTGACACATACACACAGACATCTGACAATTAGCTTGTGTATGAGGAAGGACAGAATGCTCATTAACTGGCAGACAGAAGTCCTGAGTAATCTTACCGTCAAGAAGTTAATTATACAATGACTTAGCAATCATTTCCTCTTGGGTCCACTTTTTCATAAACAGAATGAGATCGGTAGCCAAAATTATCTTTCAACTCCCTCCCAACTTACATATTTGATTATTTGTGCCATGTTTTCTGAAATCAAAAACAAAAACAAAAAACAAAACAACAAAAGATAATGTGAATTCTTGGTTGTGTTGCTAATGTGTACCTTCTAGTAGATGGGAAGCGTGGAGACATTCCTTAGCAGAAGAGAAACTCCGAGCTTTTCCACTACTCTCAAAGCATGCTTTCTTTGCTAGTCTGATTCTTCCTAGCACTAATATAGGATGAAGCACATGTCATTACCATATATTATTTGGCCTTGGAGAAATAAGTTTTCAGGTTTTCCCCCAGATCTGCAAAAAGTCATGCTCATACTCTTGATAAATGATCAATGTGGTTAAGGAAGACTGACTCTCCAAACTACAGAATTCAGTTACAAATAATCCTAACATTTCTCACTCACTCTTCTAAACATACTCCATTATTTACAGCCATCTATCCTGCCATGCCAGTGAAACAGAAAAAATGTCTGACACTATAATAAATAACTGTGTTGATAAGGTACAAATAGACGTTCACCAATATGAGAATGCTGAGCATGTTACATCATCAATTTGAATGAGATATTATATGCGATTGTCTCTATGCAAATAACTTTTAAAGAATTGAGTAGTTTTTCAAGAGTTTCTGAATTGGCCAAATGGTCTGAACAACTGCAGAACACTATTTCATCTACTCGTGTTTTTTGTAGCCCTGTTTTGTCTATGGGTTCTGGTGCAGTCTATTTTCAACCTGGAGTCTAAACTGTGATCGCTCCAACAATCTGCTACACTTTGTCATTATTTGAGTTTTGTTCTAATATATTTCTAAAATCTACTTTGAGCCAAAGTTTAAATCCTCCCTGAAATAAAGAATGGCTATTTCATCCAGTAGCTTCCTAAATCTGAACAGTATTAACTATATTCCTGTCTAAGAATCAGCTTGTATAAAACTACTCACTGTCCTATCGAGATTCTGAAATATATGAAAACATAGAAAAGGGAGTAAATCTCCCAGGACCTTCTCTTTTATGATTACTTCAATTAATAGTGCTTAATAGTATCATGAAAGAAAATTGAAGAAGTATTAAAAATCAAATAAAATGTAAATAATTTATATTCTCATTATCTCACAGTGTATTTCCTTTTAGACTGTTTCTATGCAGAGGTTTACTTTTTTATTTCCATAATTATTATTATATAATGTATATTATTTTATAACCAGCATTTTCATTTAACATATGGGTTAATACCACTCTTTGGAACCATAAGAATGAATTTAATCCAGTTTAACTGGACTACTAACATCTGACATTTTGATACTTTGATTACAATGATGCTTATTTTAAAATATGTTTTAGAATATTATCAGCATTATTGTTTTTTACAGTTAATAGCAACCATATTAGTAACTTACTGAATTTAATCAGATAAATAACTTATATAAATATTCCATTTAAACCTCTCCTTACATCTAGGGTGAAAATAGAATTCCTATTCTCTATTGCTGATGAGAAAAATGAGATTAAAAGGTGCTAAAAGTTTTTCTCAAGATCATAGATTAAAGGATGAAGTAGGAGCCTAACACATATTGGTATGTGTTCTTAGTCACTATTTCACTGAAGGTTAAACAAAGTTGAAATAGGCAGATGCAGAGAGGTTGAGACATGGGTCTATTGCAACAGAAAACAAACCGACCTAGAAAGAAACACAAGATACTGACCAGAAACCCACTTTTCCTTTTGCTTTTAATAGATGGGTTCTGTGTTTCTTGCTCTCTTCTGTCTTGGCTCTTTAAATGAGATAGATTACATTAAACTCTCCTTAATTGCAGACGTTTGTGCTCCAGTGTTTTCTGATTTCTAAAATGTGAGGAGCTAAGTCTCAAACAGAACTTATTCTAGAACCCAGTTTACATCCCTGCCTCTGTCCATGTATCAACACATTGCACACAGTAAAGCTAAGGAGTAGTGCTTACGTCCCAGATTAGGAAGCTGCTAGCTTCTCTTCTGGAAAAAAGGAGAAGCTGGGTAGGGGATGCAAAGTCAGCATCTAAATGTGCATAATGATACCGTTGTGCATATGAGGCTAAATGGAAAAATAACAATTTCAGATCAGTGAAAAAGTAGTCATTACATTAGAAGACATTTCAAGTCTACAGGGCTCAGAAGTCATTCTGAAAACATTTCCTTCATAAAAACAGAAGCAAATTTTTCAAAAATACCTATATAAAATACACTCTATTAAAAATATTTTGAATAAAAAAACAACGAAGTAAAATCCATACTAGTAAAATAAAACCTTAATTTAAAAACTGAAAGATCTTAAAATAGAAACCTTTATCGGCAATATCGACAATTAATTTGAGAATATTTTGAGAATATAGGAACATATTTTTTTATAGGGGATGAGAGAGAAAATATGATGGAAAATAAGTTTCAAGTGTTTAAAAGATGAATTAAATCTGTCCAAGAATGAAGAAGATATGGTCCTGAAACAATAATTGAAGAAATTTTCCTAGATATAAAATTAGATTAGAGATCTCATGTTATAAGATTCGTACAGTTCCAAACAAAGGTAATGATCAGAAATAAATGCCAAGATGCTGTGAGTTAAGTGTTATTTAAACTACTCAGAACATTTCTTCAAAAGTTGTAAGGAGGCCAAATTGTCTGGAAAAGCACTAAATTCAATTTAATCTATAAATTTCCATTTTGTTCCAATACAATCAATTGCTAGGACAATATACAGAAAATCACTGGGAGAAAAATATATGGACTCTGGATTTTATTTATTTTTTATTTATTTTTATTTTTATTATTTTTTAAAGATTTTATTTATTTATTTGAGAGAGAGAGAATGAGAGATAGAGAGCACATGAGAGGGAAGAGGGTCAGAGGGAGAA
This sequence comes from Callorhinus ursinus, assembly GCF_003265705.2. Taxonomy (NCBI): domain Eukaryota; kingdom Metazoa; phylum Chordata; class Mammalia; order Carnivora; family Otariidae; genus Callorhinus; species Callorhinus ursinus. The sequence continues at coordinate 42,519,205 of NW_027397072.1, forward strand.
GCAGACTCCCCGCCGAGCAGGGAGCCTGATGTAGGACTCGATCCCGGGACCCCAGGATCACGACCCGAGCCAAAGGCAGTCGCTTAACCAACTGAGCCACCCAGGCGCCCTGGACTCTGGATTTTATATTCCTACTAACTTGTAATTTATATGAAAAGACAGTGGAAAGATAATTTTCCAAAATGAGAAGATAGAAACTATAACATGCAATTACCTTTGCTGAAAAATTACTTAAAAATATTCACAACATTACCAAGAAATAATCATAACAATAGTTACTGAAGGGATTTGGAAATAGCTAGAGGCATTTTTCTTCAAGTAGTAATGTATTTACACTTTTCTTTTGGTCTATTTCAGGACTCTTCCTACAGATCATACCCATTCAGTATTAAGAGGATTTAGTCACGGGTCCTTTCCCATATTCCTTTTTCATCTCTCCTCTCCTCTTTCCATCTTCTCTCTGCGCAAAACATCTCAGGCTTAAGATTTAACTCTGGGAATTCCTTACCTCACAGAATCTGTGATTCTGTGATTCTACGTCGGGGCCGAGAGTATCTGCAAAGTTAGTTATTTAAGCCAGAGTTTGAAATCAACTTGACATTTCCCTCTTCTGTATCTCTAATACCTCAGGAAGTACCAATGGTTCTACGTCCAAACTATAACTCCAGCCTACCATCCTTCGACTTGTCTGATGCCACACTTCAATCCAAGCTTCCATCATCCTTGCTTCAAAGATTACACCACATTCCTAACTGAATAGTTTATAAACCTTTTTGTCCCTTCCCCTGTCCTAATACACACCCACCCACACTGACTCATCTTCCACATAGTGGCCAGTGTAGTTTTTCCAAGTCAGGTTATGACATCTACTTAGAACTCTCTTTACCCTCTTTGCCTACTGCCATGGTTTAGGTCTTAGATTAAATTCCCTTCCTCAGAGTCATTCCCTGACTCTCAAATCAAAGCTACCTATTCTTCCTAATTTCTGTCATGTTACCATGTCGTTTCTTTCAGAGTGCTCATAACAACTTTTGTCATCTCCTCCTTTCACAGCCTTTATCACAATGTGTACCTGTTGGTTTCCTGACTTGCTTCTCTGTTATATTGTGAGGTCCTTGACGAAGGGGCCCCTATGTGTTTGAAGCGATCAGTATAGATCTTTGCTAGGAGAAGCTGTGCACTACTATAGGATTAACTAATGATTGGTGATTATTTTATTCTATATTGCCACTAAGGAATGTTTCAAATGACATGAAATAGGTATATAAAACACACTGTGACAATTTAGGGGAAAGATGACACACATTTAATATTTTGAAAAGTTAACCTCTTGTGGTAGATTGATTATAAACTCCCGCTGGGGTTGACTTCAAGAAGCTAAGATCCTGAGGATTGCATTCCCCGGCACGTGGGACTCCTTTGCAAGGGCACTTAGGTGGTCATGTTTATGGAGAAAGAAGCAACATATACTCTCTCAACAATCACATTCAGAAAGGCATTAGAGAGGAGAGTGGACTGGGGTGAGGGGTGCTGAGACCGATGGACTTATCTTCTCCATCAGAAAATCTTGGATGTGGAGTACCTGGGCAGTTCAGTCAGTTAAGCTTCTGACTCCTGATTTCAGCTCAGCTCAGGTCTTGATTTCAGGATCATGAGTTCAAGCCTGGCATTGGGCTCCATGCTGGGCATGGAGCCTACTTAATATATATATATATATATAGGATGCTAAGAGTTTAGAGCTTGTGTATGCACCTTCTTTTAAAATGGCGAGATGTACTAAATTAATTTTTACTCATTTTTACTTGAAAGAAGTAGATGGACACTGGAAGTGAAGGAGCTTGTGCATTGCCACCTGAAATGATTTTCAGCAGCAAGAAAAGCTTAATTAAGGCCATTGAGCACATGACAGAGGGCCATCACCACTATTTAAGGAAGAACGAGGGGATTATCACCCTTTACAAGAGAGAAATCTTGATTAGAAGAGAGTAATCTTGCTCCTATCCACCAATTTTTATAGACAACAAGTTATGAGGGAAATAAAACCATTTTAACCACATTTTGTGTGATAGAAGTTGGAAAGCCAGAATCTTCCATCTTCTGCTTTGCCTCTTGGGTACTTTTGGAGAAATAATTTACCTAGCAGCCTAATTGTGACATTCCATTATTGGCTAGGTAAGTAGAAATCTCTCCAAGATTAATAAATTACTTGCTTCAATGGCACCAGCATCATCATTATATCCCTATACCAAGTGCCCAAACATATTGCAAATGACAGAATTTTTAACTTTTATTCACGTTCAATACAGTTTCTGGCATTTTAGCCTTTGAAAACATTAAACTGTATGTTCTTTTCAGGTGAAACACCCATCACAAAACAGCGGCAGCATTTTTAAAAGAGTGAACGGCAGGACACATGAGCACAGCTTTGTCATTACCCTGGTTTTCAGTAATACCAGCAGTTCCCCTGACTCTTGGCTTTGTTATTAGTATTTATTGGAAGAAAAGGTTTTCTTGTGTTTCTCAAAAGCAAAAAGGAAAGGTCTATTTGTGAATATTTTGTATACTCAAGGCAAACATTGTGACCCCACCCCCTTAGCAGCCCCCGAATCTGAGCATCACTTCTCAAGTTATCAACCCTTTAGCCAGGACACTGAATGGAAGTGTGAGATACCATTATTACAGGCGGCTAAACATTTAGGCTTTAAAGAAAGTTATAATTTATAACAAAAGAGGCATAAATTGGAATTGATTTCATTAGAGGAACTTAACACCCTCAAAATAACGATACTACTTTTTCTTTAGGGACACTATTGCATTACAGTTTTGCTTCACTAAATTAAAAATGCTATCAAGTTGGTAGTAAATTCTGAAGTTTGCTACTGAGCAAACTCTAAAGGCCATTTAGAGGCCAGGAGCTCATATAGATCAACGGGAACAAATTAGACATAAAGTTTAAAATTCAGCTTTCATTACAGGAAACTTTGAAAGTACATCAACATTTTATCTTTTTTTGTTGTTGTTGTCAATACTCGATTTTAATGACTCAGCAGATGATTTCACTGATGTTCGGATGCTGAAGGAGGTACACCTAATGATGCCAAGTATTTGAGAGTTCGAGAATATTTGGACTGTGGACTGCTCTACAATGATTAGAATGATTCCAAATGAATTATTCTATGCCTGTGTTCTAAATGAGTGCTTAAAATGGCCTGGTAAATAATCCCAATGGAATGCTTTTAAGAACTTCAAATGACCAGCCACTTTTTATTTCCTGCGAAGTTCAGTGTTAATGTTCCAGAAGCGGAAAGCTTGTAAATGGGAATGGGGATGAGGGCAAATATTAAACTGAAATGAATGACCGAATCATCTTTGGAAGAAAGGTTCTGTCTTGCTTGTATTTTTTAAACTGGCATCAATCAATCAAAATGTCACAAGCATTAGGGGTTAGCAGGGCATGGATTGAACAATGCAGAAGGATTATAAGGGACTAAAAAATATCAGGTTGTGAGAAGAGTTCCTGTCCCAGAAATAACCCCCTGCAAGCCAAATAGCACAAGGAAATGTGGATGCCTGAGCATAGTCAAGCACAAGATAAAAACAAAAGTGTAGGAACCGTTCCAATGAAAGAGGATAATACAGAATTATAAGTCTGGACCATGGTTTATTAGTAAAAATGGGCCTGGAGCTAAATCTAAAGCACCTTTCCCATTTTGTAGATGTGGAATAATGAAAAATAAATTTGCTACTCCCTTACCTGAAAAATCTCTGGTTTTTCAATTTTTCTGCAGTTCTTTTGACTTTAAATGCATTTTCACTTGTAGGTTGAATGTACTTTTTTATTAAAAAAATCCATTCTATGGGATTATTTAATTCTCTCATAATTTTATTCGTGTCCCAATCTCAACAAGCTGTGAAATTACATGTCTGTCAATAAATTAAATTGCAGTAGCTGCAGAACTCCCTGCTGCTTTGAACAGGAAGTTAAGTTTTATTCTCTTTTTCCTAGAATTTTTGAGACTCTTGTGTAGATCCTCATTGGTGCATTTAGACATCTGATTAAATGCCTTTTTTAAAAGATTTATTTATTTATTTTTTAGAGAGAGAGCTTGCAGGGGGAGGGGCAGAGGGAGAGAGAGAATCTCAAGCAGACTCCACACTGAGCACGGAGCCCAAGGCGGGGCTTGATCTCAGGACCCTGAGATCATGACCTGAGCGGAAACCAAGAGTCAGCGGCTTTACCAACTGCCCCTCCCAGGCGCCCCTAAATGCATCTTATCTCTTTTTCCAAATACAGTCCGAGATCTTTCCTTTAAATCACTACCATGATCACAGAGAACATATTGCTACTTTTAAGAAGCATGTAAGTACAACATAGAAAGTAAATAGGTGGTTATTTTATTTCTCAAAAGTCCAGATTTAACTTAATCTGGGGCTCTTTATTCGGCTACCGTGCTTCCACATGTTGCAGAGACCCCCTATCTGCATCAAAAAAACAAACAACCTCCCAAAACCACCCCCCAAACCCCCACAATGTTTAGTGCCTGCCTATTTCTCAGACTACATTTTGAGAATGAAGCCTGGAGGCAAGTTTCACCCTACCTTTAATTTAAGTCCTATCTCACCAGTCCTCATTACTTGTTCATCATCCTTTCCAGAATGATAGTAATTAAGACCCAAGAAAAGCAAATCCATGCAGGGAAAATCCCACTACCACTTTAAGGAATGTATTCATGCCCAGTAGCCCTAGTAGCATGTGGACTTCAGAACAAACTAAGTGCAAACTAAGGCCACTCTAATTCCACCTCGTCAGATAACTCCAGTATCTGATTCATTTAAGTGTTGGCATCAGTTAATTGCTTTTTCTCATTCAAGTTATGATTTTCCTGTTTTTTTTGTGTAAAGAGTTATTTTCTCATATATGGATTTTGTGTTCTATTGTTAAGGAATTCTGGGTCTTACTTAAATCTTTAACTGTATCTTTAACACACAGCTCTGGCCTACGTTTGTGGGCTATGGTTCCAACAGCAATTTAATTTTCAGAGTCATTGAAGTGCTATGTTTTTGTGTTTGATTTATCTGGTGGTACTAGGGCTCTCACTCGTCCCTGATCTTCCTGCCTGAGGGAGCAGATGGAGTTTCTCCAGACTGGGCCACCTGGTACCTCAATAAACAGGATAAGAATCTCCAGCCTACAGGAAAGAGAAGCTACCGAGGCCTGGCTGGTGCTTGTTACAGCATCCCGCTTGTTGTCACCTGTCTGTTGATGTTGGAGAGGGGAACTTGGGGCCCAGAGGGAAAAGGAGATTTCCTAGCCTGCCACATGTTATGGTGTGACACACCCTGCCTTTGGGGAAAGGAGAGCACCCCCTGGGCTGTCTGCTGTTGTGTGATCCCACTGCTGATGATGCCTGTCTGCCTGGTGTCTTCATGTAGGGGAGGGGAGTCTCAGACCCAGGTAGAGGGGAAGGAGGAAAGGAGAGAGTTACCCTCACTGCTTAGTGTTAATGGGCTTGCTATAGTAGTCGGAATATCTGTGAACAGGTGGGCCCTAAATTCTAGTCTAATGATTTCAGGGAGAGTCATGAGCAGAAATCATTTTCAATATCACTCATTTTCAATAGGAGTCGTAAACCATGTTCTCCAGTACAGGTCAAATACTGAAGACAATACTGCCTCTGGTACTCTTTTAGTCTCTACTACCATTTCTCCATTGGGTAGAAATTGGTAGAAAGTTATTATGTTATCCTAAGCTCCCAACAAAATTTGCTATAAGATTAAACATAGGGATGGATATTTGGGATTGAAGCAGCAGGTGGAAAGGTTAAGGCTGTTTGTTATATTGGTTGAATATATATATATATATATATATATATATATATATATATATATATATATGGCAGCATATTAAATGGGGTTTATACTGAAAAAAAATAAAGGTTTTCATTTCCCTTTAGGTCTTCCATTAACATTACTGAACAGAGATGGGTGAGGATTTTTTTTTGGAGAGAGAGTGAAGATGGAGGGAGGGGCAGAGGGCAGAGGGAGAGAGAGAATCTCAAGCAGTCTCCACACCCAGCATGGAGCTTGATGCAGGGCTCAGTTCCATGACCCAGAGATCATGACCTGAGCCAAAATCAAGAGTTAGACGCTTAACTGACTGAGCCACTCAGGCACCCAAGGGTGAGGATTTTTTTTAAAGGTAGATTTATGTGCTACAAGAGTTGGATTAATAGTGCAGGTATTTTTCATCTTTTAATATTTGGTGCCATATAACAATAAATGTTATTTTGTCATTAAAATCAAACATGAAAATCAATTCTCCTTCATTTTTTTAATATATTTTTTAAAGATTTTATTTATTTATCAGAGAGAGAGAGACAGAGGCAGGCAAAGGGAGAAGCAGGCTCCTTGCTGAGCAAGGAGCCCCATGTGGGACTCAGTCCCAGGACCCTAGGATCATGACCTGAGCCAAAGGCAGACACTTAACCGACTGAGCCACCCAGGTGTCCCTCCTTCATTTTTTAAACATTGTTAGGGACAAATTATCCCAGTAATTGTGTCTAGGCTTTGATCTCTGCACATCTTACCTAAATTCTAACTGCTATCACCGTAGTATATTCATGGTCCTACATATTGATTGCTTGGATTATGGTGAATTTTATAAATCACTGAGTAAGACGTACAACAAGCACTTTTAATAAGAATTTCAGCATGCAAACTGACCAAGGTAAAGGAAAATTTGAATGACATTTTCACAATCGGATGAGCAATATTTTAGCAAAGCAAAACCTATACTCAGTAGAGAAAGCCTGCACTTCTGTACTTGAAATGCCTTGGTAATGGGATTCACGTTGGCATGGGAACAGTACAGAATGTTAGGCAACAAACAGAAGAAACTGAAACATGTTTCAAATGAACATAAGAAATATATGGCTCGGGAGATGGTGTTAGCATTGGAAAGAACAAAGAATGAATCTGGTGAGTATATTTAAAAAGATAGGGACATACTCAAGAAGAGTCTATTAGAGTCCAACTAAACATACATGAAAAGAATCATAGGAGTAATGCCAAAAGACATGTTAAATATATAATTATATATTTTTAAAGTTTGATGAAAAACAAGATATCTTATGCACTATAAACAATTATAGGATCCAGAAGAATGAATGAGGTTCAGACAGGTCTCAAAAATTAAGAGACTAATTTTGTTGTGGTTGTTTAACTTGTTTTGTTTTTTATTTTTATTATTTTTTTATTTTTTAAGGTTTTGTTTATTTATTTTAGAAAGAGAGAGAGAGAACATGAGTAGGAGGGGCAGAACAAAAGGAAGAGAGAATCTCAAGCAGACTCCACACTAAGCATAGAGCCTGGTGCAGGGCTTGATTTCAGAACCTCGAGATCATGACCTGAGCCGAAACCAAGAGTCAGAAGCTTAACTGACTGTGCCACCCCGGTGCCCCTTGCTTTGTTTTTTTAAATAAATGCGGTGACTTCTATAGAGAAAGTCTGACCCAGAAAGTTCTTGAGAGTTTACAGATAGAGAGGTAATCATAAAAAGATAGTAAGAAAGTTTCCCTGAATGAATTGAGTAGCTACAAAAGATTTAATTAGATATAAAGAAAAGGAAGATTTTTAAGTGAATTTTGAAGTGACAATTATTGTAGATGAGAAACAATTATTAAATATATTATGAAAGAGCAGGTGTCAGAAATATATGGAATTAGGGATCTAAGAAAAAAAATCAATGAACCCACCAGCAACTGAAGGGTGGCTAAGTAGGATCACAATAGTTAGGTGGTGAACTGATACCATAACTTCTGGGTAGAATTACTCTCTTCAGAAGACTGATTTTGGAATGAAATTTTTGACTAAATAGATGTTTCGAATGGACCCAGACTGACCCATTTATTGTCTCATCAGGCTGAGTGTGAGGAAGAGTTCAAGAAAATAAAATGAGGATGGCTGATTTCAATGTTCATGGTTTTAGTTACAAATGCAAATGACAGAATTGCCAAAAGAGAAAAGTAACATTTGAATAATGGCAGAGAATAAACAGAATAACAAATGGAATTGTAAGAATTCTATGATCAAGATAGATCACATTCAACCCACCCCACTTCTACTCAACAATTTAGGATGAATATATTAGAAACAAACAAACAAACAAAAATAGTAACCTGGAAAATGAAGATCCACCATTATCTGAGAATGCAGCCCAAAAATAAATGGTAATTTTCAAATAAAAAAGTAAATTAAGTGGTGTGCCTTGGTGGCTCAGTCAGTTGGGCTTCCAACTCTTGATTTTGGCTCAGGTTGTGATCTCAGGGTCCTGAGATGGAGCCCCATGCTGGGCTCTGCGCTCAGCTGGGAGTCTGCTTGAGATCCTCTCCCTCTCTCTCTATGCCCCCCCCGAAACCCCACTCTCTCTCTCTCAAAATAAATAAACAAATCTTAAAAAAAATAAATTAAATGACCTAGAGAACATATCAAGACTCTTAAAATTCCTCTCTTAGGATTTTTGCTAGTTTTTATTAGAACAGACATAACAGAGGTAATATTTAACAAAATAGCAGCCAACATAAGTCCTTAGATTACAGACCCAGCCTACATTTAAGACTTTTTTTAAGGCAAAGCCAGTCAAAACAATAGTAATAGCAAAAAATAAGACAAAAGTAGAGAATATACTGTTTATTAGAGGCAGAATCAGGAACAGAAAATAGCCCTTGCCTCTTGCATCAATTCTCCATTCCATTTTACGGCATTCTTCATTCAATTCAACACAAATATATTAAGGACTTTTAAAGTGCTCAATACCATGTTAATTACTATAAAAAGTGATATGAAAGAAGATTGGATTTAAATCAGCTAGAAAGAGAAAGAAGTAAAATATAGTTTAAGTGAAAAAATGTGAGTATAAACAATATTTTTTATGGGTAATCAAAGAGGATTTTAGAGATGGTTTGCATGGTTTCCATTTAATGGTTTGAAGGAATAACCTCTGCAACTTGCACCTCTCTTAACTCATTTATTCCATCTAGCAGTCAATAAGTAAATTTCAAAATCATGTGTCAACAAAAATAAGAAGCAAAGGCTCATTTCACTGTGAACCATGTCTGGTTGGAAAGGTAGGACATGGAAGGCTATATAAAAATATTTTCTAATATATATCTTGATTATTAGTCAAAAAATTTTGTCTTAATAAAAATCTATATAATTCATTCTTAGACACAAAGTTACATTCAACATTAAAATATTTAATTCTAAAATAAAACAATTCAGGGGTGCCTGACTGGCTCAATCAGGCATGGGACCCTTGATTTAGGGATCGTGAGTTTGATCTCCACACTGGGTACTGAAATTACTTAAAAAAATAAAAATAAAACAATTCAATGACTTTAAGCTTTTCTCCAATGCAAACACAATGAACTCATATATATTGAAAGTAACTATTATATGTATATGACTCTAGGAGGTAAAGAATTAGCGAGTGTCATTTCTTACCCTGAAAAAAAAAAATATATATATATAAGAGACTTTCAAACACTCAGGTTAAGTAACCAATTTAAAGTTGAGTTCAAAGTTTTCTTGGGCTCATAAATAAATCCCTTAGAGGTATTTATGCAAAAATAGGGAACTTAGTCTTCTGAAGTTTCCATGGGTTCATACTTTTTCTTATTTGATTTTGCTAGACACTGATATAAGGAATATGTGAATTATCTATCCTAGAAGGAGGCATTTTAGTTACCAATATCAATAACTTTACAATTACAAACATTCAATATAGGTCGGAGCTTAATGTTTAGGGGAGGTAGTAATCTTGCCTTTATCAATCCGATTGTATAATATCTACCAGTTTAATAGTGGTATGGACCAATCTTTATGTATCAAACCCCAAATTTCAAAGGGCTTGAGGAAGGAAGTAAAACTGACTTAGGACTCAACTCATAGCTGAAAGAATGGAAGAATTTATATTTGCAGCTGTGCTGTGTTGTTATCAATATCTGCTGGGAAAACACTCTGACATTTTCCCTGAAATGATTAGCCCATCATCTTCCTACAAGTGGGCTGGAGGCCCCCAAATAGCACATTTACTCTGCATTAAAAAGGTTGTTATGTAACACAGAGCCTCTAACCATAGTCTAATTTTCCACTTCAAAGGTATGGAGTAAAAGTGTCACTGCTAATTGTGTCTTAAGTTTGTGTTTAAAAGGTAGGATGAGATATTTTAAAAAAGAGAAAAATATTTAGTTTTCAATACAAATAACATAATTTTCAATCACATATTAAATGATGATAAATGATAAATGATGCATTTTCTTACCTTTATTTGTAAATTAACAGTCTATAAAAATATATAGCCATTATTTAGGAAGAGTTAGATGTTGTTAATTAAAAAAAAGAACAGAAAAAGCACCTTGCAGTAATTTTTAAAGTTACATTTATCTCGCTATATCCTTGCTTTTCTTTTCTTTTTCTGTCAAAATTTCTTCCTGTTCTCTTTTTGTGTTTTTGTGTGATAAAAACACTTACCATAAGATTGACGGATTGATCTATCTAGTTATCTATTTAATCTCATTTTTTAATCAAAACTCTTACTGTTTGAGAATATGTCCTTCTCTTTAAATTCATGTAAATACAACCACTCAACCACTACACTTTCTCGTTTAATTCAGAACCTTTTTGATTTTTTTCCCCCTGAATGGCTTATTATCAGCCAATATTACATTATATTGCTTTGCAATTCAAATTAATCATTTAATTTTAGATAGCATGTAGGTCATGATGACATGATGAGTTGTACAGGCTACTTTTGAAATTTGTATTTAAACCTGTATTACCTAAAAGAGATAAAAATCATTTTTTTAAAGATTTTATTTATTTATTTGACAGAGAGAGAGAGGGAGAGAGCACAAGCAGGGGGAGCAGCAGAGGGAGAGGGAGAAGCAGGGCAGGGAACCCACTGCAGGGAACACTGAGCAGGGAACACGGAGCAAGGGAGCCCAACACGGGACTCGATCCCAGGACCCCAGGATCAGGACCTGAGCCAAAGGCAGATGCCTAACCGACTGAGTCATCCAGACACCCTAAAAATCCTTTTTAAATAATCAATATAAACTGTGCTACCTGTGTAATTAACATTCCCTTTTTCATGTAAATTATTTTATCAGTTAGGATATTTGCCTGCAAGTAATAAAGTATCTTATTAAAAGTGGATTACAATAAAATGTACAATTAGTTCACTTAAGAATATGTCTGAGGTAGGTATTTCTGGGTTATTTTCAACTTCCCATCCTCCATCCTCAGCATATCAGTAATATCTCCCCTTGTTCACATAATGCTGCAGAAATACCCAGCATCAAACCCACCTGAGACACTGTCCAAAGCACAGGGAACAGAGAGTTCTTTTTTTTTTTTTTTTTTTAATTTCTCTGGTTTATCATGAACCATCTTTTCTAAAAGACTTCCACCACACAGCCCTCTCAAGATAATTGGCCATGATTGAGTCTGAGAGCCAAACTACAGATACAAGGGAGCCTAACAAAGTGAGTTTGTGGTATATTTCACCTTTATTGTGGGATATTGGTTCTGTTAGCTATAAGGGAGTAAAAAGTTGTTATTGGATAGACAATCAACACTGTCTGCCATAATCTTCATAAAACAATGAGTAAACTGAGGCTGAGAGAGATTAAGACCAATCATAGAATAAGTTTTTAAAATCAGGTTTATTTATATCCAGTTTTGTCTTCCCACATCACCATTTTACGCTCCACTGTGTTAATCATAACATCAAACCTAGGCAAGAACAAATGTGTGTGCTTAGCTTGTACAAAGCAAAATTAAAGAAATACTTTCTATCTACCTTTAAAGCTTTCATACAACAAAGAAAACAGACTTTTTTAATTGTTACTATAATCATTAGAAGATGTACCAATGAATAAAAGTTACAGATTTACGGAATTGGATTTTAAGTCATCCTATGGATATACAGAATTTTCTTTCAGTGAAACAAACTGCTTTAGTTGCTACCAAGTTCTACATAACTGTATTTTTCAAACAACCCCAAATAAAAATCCAGTGCTAATTCAATAATCTCCCTCTATAGTGTCTTTACCTCTTCTACTTCAATGACCAAAGTTTCTATATCCATAGCTACAACATGAATTTTATCATAATTTTCCATGCTTAAAAGAAAAATCTATGATGTCCTTCCCCCTTATTTTTACAGTTCACTTGGTTCCTTATCCTTTTAGTCTTCCTATACTTTGACCCACGATTTTCTTCAAAACTTCACTGTTCCCTTGAGTGCATTTCCTTTCCTATGCAATCTGTATAGTATCAGCCAACAATCCAATAATTCTGTTGCTAGCCCTCCCCAAAGCATTTCTCCTTGTTTTTCTGCTTTATATTCCCAACAGAACCTGAATCCCTCCATCACAGAAGCCATTTATCCTACATAATATAAGAATTGGTTCCTGAACACCACTGGAAAAAAAGCATTTGACTATACAGGATGATTCAATTTCAATCATTAAAAAATGTCTGGCAATAATTTTACATCTCCAATAATTGTTTCATTCCCTAAAATATTATGAAAGAGAAGAGAGAGGGAGAGAGAAAGAGAGAAAGAGAGACAGAGGGAAAGAGAAAATAATGTAGTAGTTGAAAAACACTGACTCTAGATCTAGACTTCCTGGTTTTAAATCTTTGCTCTGGAGGCACCTGGGTGGCTCAGTTGGTTAAGCATCTGCCTTCGGCTCAGGTTATGGTCTCAGGGTCCTGGGATCGAGCCCTGTGTCAGGCTCTCTGCTTAGTGGGGAGTCTGCTTCTCCTTCTGTCTCTCTCTCTCTCTCTCTCCCCATCTTGTGCTCTCTTTCACACACACACACACAGACACACACACACACACACACACACACACACACACACACACTCTCTCTCCCTCTCTCAAATAAATAAATAAAATCTTTAAGAAAATCTTTGCCGAGCAAATGATTTATCTCTGTATGCCTTGGTTCCTCACCTGTAAAATGAGGCATTAATAGTACCTACTTCAGGGGAATGAAAGTTCACTAATATAAAAATGTTTAGAAAAATTTTGGCACACAGTAAGTTCTCTTTGTTAGCTTTTTAAATTTTTAACCATTTAAATTGTAAATTAAAAATCTGTAAATTGAATATTTTGTTGTTGTATCTAGTACTGCTACCTTCTTTTGGTAATAGTACTTCTTTTCATGCAATGATAAAAGGCAATGCCAATCACAGCACCTGCTTTTCTAGTCCACAGGCTATACCATTATTCTTCCATAGAATATCTGTTACAACCAATACAGCTTCAACTTCTAACACAAAAGTCCAAACAACAGTGTCCTACACAAAACTAGACTATATTTCTTGTCCATAATACTCCAAGATACCCAGTTCAGCATTGCTATGACACCTCCATTATATTACTGTCTCACTCTTTCTAATCTGAAAGTTCTTAGACTTCAATCTCATATTCTAAAAGATCTGCTTCAGTCTCTGTTATCTTGATCATTTTTGGTGAATTGATGTTTCTAAATATGCAGAGATAATATAATCTTCTTGAAAATTCTCCAACTCCTTGCAGTCTCCCTATGTTAGCAATCCAATCTGTACTTAGTCTTATCCCCTTCTCTCCAGCCTCAGTGGTGAGGAGGGTTGTCTTGTGAAAAAAAGTTGTTTCTCCACTTGTACTCTAAATATCCATATTCCCCCCCCTTTTATGGACCTTCATCCATCAATTATATTCTCCCCTTGTACTTTCAAAGGGTAAATTTCTTGGTTCTTCCCAATTAGGAAATAAAGGGGCTTCTATTTCTCCTCTTTGTTCTAGCAATCATTACTTCAACATCTCATGTTTCCGTCTTAGCCATTCTTCTTTTTGAATTAGGAGAATATATTCTCCCTCATGTTACTTAATGATTCACAGCAATCTGGTTGCTACCTCCATTATACATTGAAAATGTTTTTCTCAAGAAAAGTCATCAAAGATTCTAAAAGTGCAAAACTCAATCATACTTGGATTTCTTATTGTTTTTATTGCTTTTCACTTCTAGTCTATTGACCTCATTCTTGAAACTCTTAACTTAACCTCTGCATTGTTTTCTCTCTTGAGCTCTATCCCTTCATCTGCTTATATATTAAAAGGGGATGTTTACTAAATTCAGACTTCTGCTTTTTTCTCAAGCCTTATGCCTTTTCATATTCTCTCATTAAATACCAAGAGCACTAGAATGGAATCTTCTTTCAGAATCTGTATAGAATCCCTGGTAAGAAGTTATCTAATAAATATTTTTCTCAGGGAAACAAAAATTAATGAATAAATCAATCAGTCAATCAACTTTAAGGAAGATATTGTTTTTATTAAGTGGGAAGTATTATTAGATTAGAGTTATTCAGATTTTTTACAGAAATCTGACAAATGTGTTAAATGAGAAATGGGAAAACAGTAAAAAGTAATAATACTAAAAAGACAAAACTCTGGGAAATGAAGTAAACTGGAGGACTCAGAACCTTTCTAAAGGGCATATCTACTGAGCACCAAATGATTATTTTCATGTGGAATACCGAGACTACTATTTTCATATTCTCAAATTTTTACTTTTGCTTTTTCAAAAGAAGTTAAAAATGCATTTTTTTTAATGTGGACAATCCCAATATCCAAAATATGGGCCAGGGTATAGTAACATGCCTTCTAGACAGAGGAAGCCTATGGGTGACCACATTTCAACCAATAATATATAGATTATTAAAGGATATCCCAATGCTAAAGTGAATGAAATTCTTAAAGAGGAAGAAAAGGGATTTTAAAATCTAAACAGAGATTTTTAAAATTGAATTAAAGTTAGTTGGACATATTATTGCCAATCTAGACAGATAAATCAATAATTGATATTTTTATTGATCAATCGATTTGGATAGATTTAGATGCTCACTTAATTATTCCCCACTTCTTATTTTTATTACAAAGCCTACTACACTTAAAAAGATAAATTTTGCTTAAGGAATATGCAAGTAGCAGTCACTGTGATTGTTTTACAAAACTTAGGGCATCTATTCCCTACTAGGTATTAGTGATACAGTTGCAGAAGGGTCCTGGGAGTGAGGGGACAATTGAGCCTCCTCCCAGGTCCAAGGGTTAACCTAATGGTTCTAAACATATCACAGTGATCTACTGGTGTCATCCAGGTGTAGTAAACCAATGTAGTGAACTAACTCAGACTAATAATACGCTAGGAAAATTGTTACTTGTTCTCTAACTGCCCAAGGTCAATCTCCATAACCTTCTGGAAGACACAGTAGCACATTCATGCAAATGTTTTATCAACTTGAAAGAAGACAGTTGTGTCATAAACCTAATGTTGTAGAAGGCTGTGCAAAGAGATCAAAGGACAGTGAGAACTTGATGCTATATAGGAGAGAGTGAATCTAACTGACCCAAAATGAATCCCTCCTTCTGGACCATTCAGGTATGTGCATCACTAAATCCCTTTTATATTCGATCTATTTTTTGGGTTAGGTTTTCATTATAGGAATATCCTAATTGATAACAGACTGACAAATTAAATTGTTTCTCTGTGATATAGCTCTGTGATTTATGTAATTTGCTGAGTTATCCTGAGCGGTTTAGTTGATAAACTCAATAATGCATTTAACTGAATGAAAAGTCTGAATGATTTAAATATGGGGTATAACTGGCTAAATGTCAATATTTTATACCACATCCTATTTGATCTATTCCCACAGGCAATTCTAATGTATATGATAAAAATGCACTCAATATTATTTAGTTTTAGGTGTAAACATTAAAAAAGAAATCATACATCGAAGCAAATTTTAACAGAGCTAAAAGGTGATTTAAATTCCTGATTAGAGTCTTATACACTCCTCTTCACCTTAACAGCCCTTCCCAGCTGGGACACTTTTATTCTGCATCTCTACTTGTCAAATGGGGGGGAAGGGGGGAAAGTATGTTTGACCCAAAATATGCCACTTTGGCATGTGGATTATTTTGAGCTGAAGACAATCAAGGCTCAACAGACTCAGAAAGAGCTGTTTGCCTTCCCTTTCACCGCCTAAAATAATTTAGATAAAGCCCTGTACCGAGAGCTAATACTAAAGATAACTTTTTGTGAAGAAGATTTATCTGCATGATATGGCAAGCATTCATTTACCAAACATTTGTTCTTCTCATCTTCCTGTGAACTGTCTTCCTCCCCTATGAGGCCCCAGACCCCCTCCCTGCTTCTTCTTAGCTCTGGATGGCATATAAACCTCAATTGACTGTCTTTGGCACTCTCATACATATGAAATTTGTTTTTTCCCTATTAATCTGTCTTATATCATTTAATTATTAGACCAGCTAAAATGCCTAGAAGGGAAGAAGGGAATAGCCTTTGACCCTACACAAACTAAAATCATGTATAAAGGCCCAACCTAAGTCATAATTCTTCCATGAGACTTTTCCAGTGATAATGCATCTCCTCCCTTCTTGATCTTCAACAGCATCTTTATTATAGAGTCCACTTTTACCATGAGTTTGAGTTGTTTTTTGAGGCCATCTCTCATTAGCTTGTGCTGGAAAGCAGAGACTATGCTTGTATCATTGCCCTGACCATACTTAATGTTGTGCTTACTTTATAGAACCTGCTCAATCAAAACAGGTGGGACTTAGCTAATTTGAGGTTCATGATTTAAGTTCCCCAAATGATTACTTGACTCACCATTACAACTACCCTCTATAGTTTTATGTTCCATACTCTTTTTCAAAAACCTGAAATGTTACAAATTATTGTGTTGTCAAGTCATGTTCACCTGAATCAGAGATCTTGCCAGTAATTTACCAGCATTTTAAAAGATAGAGGTAATACTGAGGCACCGATGAATCAGGGAGAAGTCCAGTACTGCTAATGCAGCTCCCCATGCATGTCCTTTCTCCTGGCATGGGGAAGTGCAGTTTAACGTATGAGGTCTTTAAACCTCATATGAGGTGGCTACGTGACTTATGCAAAAGAGAGCAGCTTTTAATCACAGAATATATTAATTTTGTATTCAGATCTTTACAGAACCTAATGTTTTCTGAGGAATATGCCCATTAATCATAGATTCCTTGTTTGTTTACTATAAATAGTCCCAGACAGCCCAGGTATACCCGGCTAAAAGTGTTCCCTAGATATAAGCTCTCCTATTAGATTAAAACATTAGCTTTTCTTCTAGGAAGCCTATCATTAACGTGTTTACAATGAGATTTGGTCAAGCCACCTTAACTCCCCTCAACAACCTGAGACATTCCCCTTAATGACTGATTAAGGAAGAGAATAGATTCCACGCCTATTAATAACTATTTCCCACCCACAAACTCCAGATACCTTCTCCCCAGTAATAGTACATTTTCAGACAGTTTCCCCAAATTTATGCCAAGAAGACCAATATGGATTTAGTGAAAACATGTAAAAAAATGATACTAAAATTTGTTTTAAGATCATATTTATATGATACTAGGCTTTGAGATTTAATTTCAATAAAATAGAGATTATTAGTTTGTTTTAAATGTGACAGATATCTGAGAAGCTCTAAAGACATGGAAGATTTTTTTTTTACTAAATACTCGATATTTTAATTATTCATAATAATGGAGATTAATAATTCAGATTCATATGTAACTGATACTTTGTGTCACCGTTTGCCCATTTTATTCCCTCTCTATAAAATGTTCTTCAAGAGTTCAAGAAAATAGGCTTTTTGTTGCGGTTAAACATGGATTCTGCCAAGCCTTTCACCAGTATTTTTTCATCACCTTATTATTCCTACATACATAATATCTATACTGTACATCCAGTTATCAGATAACATCTCTGCACTCTACTCAAAATACTACTAATAAATATAATACTTGAGCACAGCAAATTGGCAAAAATAAAAAAGATACAGAAAGAGTCAATAAATGTCAAAAACCCCAGTTTATTCTAGCCTCCCTTATATTTAAATTTTTCTGATTATGATTGAATTCCATTTCTCAAATTTTGTCTAGATTTCACTATATTTGATCTCTCTTATCTAGCTAATACATGAAAACTTGGTTTTCATAAAATATGAGTGGAGGAGTTAAGTATAAGCCTTCATTTTTTTCTTTAAATTTTGTTTGTTTAAGTAATCTCTACAACCAATGTGGGGCTCCAACTCAGGACCCCAGAGATCAAGAGTTGCACGCTCTTCTGACTGAGCCAGCCAGGCACCTCTAGCTTTCATTTTTTTTTTAAGTGATGAAACAATGTGAGTTGAAGAAAATGTAATTGTTTCTAATTGAAAATCATTATTAAAGTGTGACATTAAACTATGGAAATCTAGAAGAGAGGTATGCAGTAAAGAGCTATGAAGCTACTTCAATCTAATTTCTTAAATAAATTTATCACAAAAGAATACATTGAAACCAGCTTTTTAAAGCCTGAAGTTGAATGAAGCTGAGAGGGACAGCTTACATGATAGATGGCTAAAAAAAGATTTTAAATGAACCTGGCAATCTGTAATACCAGCATGGAATGGAAAAGGCAAGTTTTACAGAAATAAAATGTAAATATCTGAATTAAAAATCAACTTTGATTATGGTAGCATTGGGTGAAAAGGCCTAGGATGGCTCGGGTGAAAAACATCTGTGGGTGTTGTGACATTGGAAGTCTAATATAATGAATGAAATGACTTCCTAACATGCAAACCCAAACAGAAGCTGCATTAATAAAAATTGCATTGCTTTTATGATAGAATATAATTTTCAAATTATTTTGTTCTAATCATTTGGTTTTAAGATTGTCAAAAAATACCTGAAGTTCTTTTTTCCAAATTAAATAATCCCTACCTAACAAAGACAAAAAAGGGTGTTTGTCCACATAAAGTTGGCCAGCATGGTAAAATGATGTAGAAATGTTTAAAGGAATCTGAGATATTCAAATATGTTTATACCTACTTGAGGAACTACTATTATATGCAAGAAAACAATTTTTCATAGTATTTCTCCAAGAAGCAGAGCAGCATGAGAAATTGAAACCTACTAGTAATCATATTCCATTACAAGGGGGAAAAATCAAGTAATTACAGCTAGCCTTGATAGAAATGCATCACTTCAAGAAGGACATTTTGTCATCACTGTTGTTTTTCAGTTACTTCAAAATAGATAAATCAAAATATAAATTTCTTTTGTGGTTGTTGTTGATTTTATTTTTGGATTATCAAATCACAGGCACAAGAGCATTGCTTATATGAGTGATAAGTACACAACTCATGCAGCCAAGGTCGAATGTTAATGACTTCTTGGTCATATACATCCCAAGAAGGCAGGGTCCATTAGTCATCTCCCAATGCTAGGTCTATTTCATTCAGCCTGAAGTATTGTCTCTGCAGACTAAAAATAATATCCTTTTTTTATTACACAATCAATGTGTGTTAAATTTCTATGATCTGTCCAAAGAGACCAACATTCTTAGAGCAGATTCCTTGATTACCGATGTGGCAAAATAGGTCATTGCATTAAAGAAATAAATTATAAAACTTTGTGCTAAGTGTTGGGAATATATGCTCTAATGCAAGGTTTTATGAGGGTAAAAGAAAAGAATATATGACTAGCTTTCTCTAGAAAATAATTTGTTTATTAAAACAAAATCAGCACTATACTAATCTCATCCATACAAAGAAGTTTGATTAAACTCCCCCAATATAAGTACAATATATTACAGATTATCTTTTTTTTTTAAAGATTTTATTTATTTGCCAGAGAGAGAGAGAACACAAGCAGGGGGAGTGGCAGGCAGAAGGAGAAGCAGACCTGATGCGGGACTCAATCTCAGGATCTTAAGGATCATGCAAAAGATATGGGACTTGATCCCAGAACCTTGGGGATCATGACGTGAGCCGAAGGCAGATGCTTAACCAACTGAGCCACTCAGGCGTCCCTACAGATAACCTTTGAACAACATGGGAATGCTGATCACTGCTGCCCCTTGTAGTCAAAAAAAATCACACACAATTTTTTAATCTCCAAAAACTTAAGAAGTAATAGCCTACTGTTGAGCAGAAGCCTTACTGACTACATAAGCAGTTGATTAATGCATATTTTGTATGCTATATGTATTATATGCTGCACTCTTATAATAAACTAAGCAAGAGAAAATGAAATAGTATTAAGAAAATCATAAGGAAGAGAAAATACATGTACGTACTGCACTGTATTTATTGAAAAAAAATCCATCTATTAGTGGGCCTGCACAGTTCAAATCTCTACTGTTCAAGAGTCAACTGTACTCCTCAGGGTGTCTGAAGTATAAAGAAAAGTTAACATGAACAACGTTTTTCATTAATTTTATGATATGATATTGCGCAAATATATAACAATACAACAGAAATTAACAAAATAATACCCTGGAAATTTTTATTGAATTTTTAAAAAATAAAAATAAATAACTTTAGTTTTAGGTTCTCTATAACTTATAAGAGCAAATAAGAATCTCTTGGCATTTTAGCAGTTCTCCCCAATTTCAGGTACACAATCATGGCATTTCCTGATTGCTTCAGTCCACATTTTATTTTCTGGATTCCTTATTAAATTTATAGACCATCAAATCTCACATAGCTCAAAAGAAGAATTTTCAGCTCCCTGAAGTAAAGTATGGTATCTTATTTTTCTTCTACTTTTTTCACAAACCCAGTGTTCTAAAACTAGTGGATGTTTAATGAATATGTATCAATTAATTGATTCTTCACATCTAGGTGCAGAGGTTTTTAAATTCCAATGAGCTGTTCTTCCTTTCCCTTCTCAAGGATCTTATCATACTGTTATGTCCAGAGGTGAATGTAGATTAAGGTAAATTACCAGGGTGCATGTAAAAACAAAAACAGCCAGGTTAGAAGCAGAAAGTAAGTTGCATTGCCATTGAGTTGGATGCAATTCTAAAATGTTTTCATTGAAATTTCCCACACCTGTTAGGATCTCTAAGTCTCAATATTGTTAGGCCATGGAGGGATTTTTGTCCTGTTAAAATGCAAATGTCCCATTTGTTTTGATGTCCTATATTTGGCACGTCTGTGTGTGTGAGACATTATAAGGGAGGCCAAAAGAAAATTGTCATAATGCACCTGTCCATTAGTGAGTCCTCATGCCCAGCAGAAACTTTCTGGCACCATCTGGTTATAATCTTATGCTCTGAAGCATAAGAATTGATGGACCTTTTAATTTTTATCTCAGCTAGTATAATTGCAGATGCTATTCTTATTCAAAATGGGCCACATTTTGCCCACGGCCAAAAGCATACAGTTCCCATTGACTTTAATACAAGGAAGGGCAGAAGAAAATGACAAGAGAATTCAGCCTAATGCTTCTAATTGCTTTATGAATCTTAATAAGCCTGTTTAACTTAATAATGTTCAATTGTGAAGACTTTCACAGGTTATTTATTCATTTGCTGTAAAAAACATTTTCTTGAACCCTTTCACAAAGGGCTGTGTTTTCATTACAAAGCAGATTCTTTGCTTTCTGTCGCCCAGAAGCATGGCACTGAGTCATGGACTTTTTACAAATAAAAGGAATCTGAGAAAGACTGAAAATATTAGTACCAAACGTTCCAGCAGACACAGAAAGTGCATGCCCTGAAATGATGAAGGCTTAAGAGAATTTATGCAGTGCCTTTTTCATACAAAGACACGTGCAATTTGTACAGAACATAAAGAATCATAGCTAATTACACTGGTTTTAATTGGGTTTGTGCTAAATCCAATGCTTTATAGAACCATCAGTGCCGTAAAGGAAAAAGATAGCCAAATTACAAAATATACAGAGAAGCTGACTATAGAGAACTAAGTGAGATAAATAGAGACAAATTCCCCAATAGGAAAGAATCACCATAAAATAAGAATGAAGCACACATTTCTAAGAGGAGATAAAGGGAAAATTAATTCTGGACATTAAATGTAGCCTAATTCCCTCTTTCTACACTTTAAATTGTTGTATATGTATATAGATAGATAGATATAGATTTCGGTATCGATTTTGATATAGCTATAGATATGCCTCTTCTCTGACACAAAAATAAAATGCCTCCCTCAAGTATGGGTTTATGTTTCCTTTACATGTATGGTTCACTGACCTTGAGGCCAAAAACACTGTTGGGTGATAACAACAGTAAGTCATGATGTGAGTGGTTAAGGTGAGCTGACATATCCCATCCCTACTGAGTAGCAAAAATTCAATGGACAAAAGGAGTTGACACTAAAACACACACACACACACACACACACACACACACACACACACACACACCTGCATATGCATACACACAGAGATAGAATATATATCAGGGGAGCCTCCCCACCGAACTTTAGCAGACAGACCTGCCAAATTTCATGATTAAAAATAATACATAGAGGAAGGAAAGGAAAAACAAAATAAAATGAAAACAGAGAGGGAGGCACACCATAAAAGACTTTTACTCTAGGAAACAACCTCAGGGTTGTTGGAGGAAAGGTGGGTGAGGGGATGGGGTAATTGGGTGATGGGCATTAAGGAGGGCACTTGTAATGAGCACTGGGTGTAATATGCAACTGATGAATCACTAAATTCTACCCCTGAAACTAATAATACAGTATAGGTTAACTAAATTGAATTTAAATAAAACATTTAAAAAAATAAAAATTAAACTTTGTAACTATGTATAGTTATGGTTGTTAACTAGAATTACTGTGATGGTCATTTAGGAAAATATACAAATACTGAATTGCTCTTTTGTATACCTGAAACTACTATAACTCTATAGATCAGACATACATCAATCAAATCAAATTGAATCAATAAAATCATGTATTTCAGGGAAAAAAGAATAATACAGTTTCTCTTTTATATGACTAAGCAATTCTTAACATCTTCCAGCATATTTTTTGAGGCAAAAGATTTACCAATTTTCTAATTTATATTCCCTTAGTGAGTGAAGTACTGATGTTAAGCACCGTGTTGCTGGGAATCTCTGCTCAGATTTAACAAATCCTATTTTTGTATTATTAAGAATCCACATCTCTTATGAAAATCCATACAAATTGAAGTCTTTAAACACTTCATGTCAAAAAGGAGAGAAACAGGGAGGGGTCTGGGATCAAAAACATTGGGATGATGATGATATCCATTATGTCCAAATGTCACAGGTAAGAAGTCTACAGTTTTTGACACAGACAGGGGTGTATATCAGTCCAAGACTACAGAGATCTGCATTTCTCAGTTGAATGTCATTTTTCAAAGTCCAAAAGTGGTCATCATACTTCATATATCCTATCTTAACATACTGAGGAGATCTTGAAATCCTTTTTGTGTCATATAGGGCTTTTGTAGGTGTTAGGTGGAGGGGTAAAATTACAGTTATTGGGGAAATATAGCCATTAGAATGCAGTCAATTATTAAAGGTAAATTTGAGAGTAACTAAAAATAAAAATAGCAAATTTCATTACAAGAGTAATAATAAGTTAAACATTTAAAATCTTTGAATTGGGGTGCCTGGGTGGCTCTGTCGGTTAAGCATCTGTCTTCAGCTTGGGTCATGATCTCTGGGTCCTGGGATTGAGCCCACATCAGGCTCCCTGCTTGGTGTGGAGTTTACTTCTCCCTCAACCTCTGTCCCACTCGTGCTCTCTCTCTCTCGCTCACTCTCTCTTAAATAAAATCTTAAGAAATAAATTCTTCAAATCAATGTATTAAGCACATTATGTATATCAATCATATAATAGGCACTCATATAAACACACATACTATCTGATGCCAAATACTCCAATTTTACCTGAGATGAAAGTATTTCTTAAGTGAGTTATCCAATGTCATATATCTGTTATCTAAGATTTTTTCTGGAGATAAAATGCTAATGCATACAGCAAATCTCTGAAACTCCAAGCAGGGCAAATACAATTAGGAATGCTTTACAATGATATATTAAATGTGATGTAGGGCGCCTGGGTGCCTCAGTCAGTTAACCATCTGCCTTTGGCTCAGGTCATGATCCCAGGGTCCTGGGATAGAGCCCCATGTCATCACTGAGCTCTTTGTACAGCAGGGAGTCTGCTTCTCCTTCCCTCTGCTTTCCCCTTGCTCATGCTCTCTCTCTCTCTCAAATAAATAAATAAAATCTAAAAAAAAAAAGTGATGTATATACAAGTTCTGGGGTCCTAAAGCCAAGCAAATATTTGTTGCTAAAAGAGTACTTATTAGTGCTTAATATAGAGGATTTCTAGAGAAGAGTGGTCCATACAAATTTAGTCAAACAACAAGCAAATTCTACTGAAATTATCAAATTAATGTAAAAATCAGGTAGAATTTAAGTTGATCCTGAAAGTAAAGAAATGGTACATTTTGCATGCTGGATTCTTTGAAAAAAATCTTCTCCATTTGGGGCAAAAATAAAAGAATGACTCTAATGACACACACACACAATTTTCTTAAAAAATATATATATATATATATCATTAAAACAACTCAAAGAAATTGGAGGAGAAACCACTAAAATAAATGGGGATTGATAATGGAAACATAGGTAGGCTATAGAAACAAAGAAGGTTGATACCGAAAATTATTATTGCAAATTAATAACGTCCTAGGAGCCAATCTTGAAAGTATGATTTTAAGTATACTTATACTAAGAAAATAAAATTTAAAGTGCAAATATAAGGCTAAGATCAGCTAATATGGACATCTAAAGTATTATAAATCTGGTTTAAAAATAGTGGAAATGGGGGGGATATGGTGGAGGAGTAGGGGACCTTATTCCAACCGGTCCCTGGAACTGAGCTGGCTATCTACCAGACAACACCAAACAGCCACAAAATCAGCCTGAGATGTAAGAGGATAGATCTGGATCTTTACAAACAGAATATCGCAGGCGGTTGGTTTCGAGGTATGAAGTGGGGAGCCGTGATTCTGCAGGCAGATATCAGAGGATAAATGGCAGCAGGAGGGAGCCCAGCCATGGGGATCATACACCACCAGTGAGCGATAGCCTCCTGCGCTGGGGACAGGGCACAGACTCACAGACCAGTAGCGGCAGGGAAAGGACTTTAGACACAAATCAGAGTGGCAGGGCTGCATGTGGGACTGGGGGGCAGGTGGCGGTTTTAGAGCACAAAGCACAGAGATGTGGCCTGACCTGATGGCAGGACTGGAAGTGCTGCTGAGGGGTGCACAACCCAGGACACTGCAGTTTATAGCAGCACAGACAGAAATGGAGACAGTGTGCCCTGGAGAGCTCACTGAAGAACACACTGCGATTTCTTGGCTCTGAGGCAGAGGGTTGGAAACGGTCTTTTCTGCTCTGACTCTCGGAAGATATGCAGAAGGCTGCCTGGGAAAGCCGCCAGAGAACAAAAACCCCCCAAAACCAGTTTTCACTGAGCCCATCCCCTGCCACAGGGGGGCAGGGCAACGCTGCCCAACAGGGTTGCCTGAGTGACAGAGCAGCAGGGCCCTCCGCCAGAAGACAGCCTGGGAGAACAAGAGGCCAGCAACCCTAAGGTCCCTATAAAACAGGTGCATCTTGCTTGGGTTGTGGTCAATAATTTGGACTCTACATTCCCTCAACCACCCCTCAACAGAATGACTAGGAGGAGGAACTCCCAAAATAGGAAAGATGCAGAGATTATGGTTTATGCCACAGATTTACAAATGGATTCAGATATAATCAAGATCTCGGAGATGGAATTCAGGCTAGTAACTGTGAAGACAATAGCTAGAATGGAGAAATCAATTAATGGCAACATAGAGTCTCTAAGAGCAAAAATGAAAGTTGAATTGGCAGAACTTAAGAATGCTATCAGTGAGATTCAATCTAATCTAGATAATCTAAAACTAGGGTAAGCAGGGCAGAGAAACGAATTAGTGACCTAGAAGACCAATTAATAGACAAAAAGAGAAAAGAGGAGGCCAGGGAAAAACAACTCAGAATCCATGAAAATAGAATCAGAGAAATAAGTGGCACCATGAAACGTTCCAATGTCAGAATTATTGGAATCCTGGAGGGGGTGGAGAGAGAGGACTAGAAGATATATTTGAGCAAATCATAGCTGAGAACTTCCCTAATCTGGGAAATGAAAATAACATTCGTGTCCCAGAGGCAGAGAGGACCCCTCCCAAGATCAAGGAAAACCCACCAAAGCCCTGACATATAATACTAAAACTCACAAATCTTAGAACCAAGGAAACCATCTTAAGGGCAGTTAGGGAGAAGACACTCCTTACGGAGAGGGAGGAACATCAGAATAACGTCAGACCTATCCACTGAGACCTGGCCAGCCAGAAAGGGCTGGCAAGACATATTCAGGGTACTAAACGAGAAGAACATGCAGCCAAGAACACATTATACAGCAAGGCTGTCATTTAGAATGGATGGAGAGATGCAGAGCTTCCAAGACCAGAAGAAACCGAAAGAATATGTGACCACTAAGCGCACCCTACAAGAAATATTAAGGGGGTTCTTTAAAAGGAGAAAGACCCCAAGAGTGATATACGGCAGAAATTTACAGGGACAATCTATAAAAACAACGTCTTCACAGGCAACATGATGACAATAAATTCATATCTTTCAATAATCACTCTCAACGTGAACAGCCTAAATGCTCCCATAAAATGGCACAGGGTTGCAGACTGGATAAAAAGACAGGACCTATCCATATGCTGTCCACAAGAGGCTCATTTTGAACCTAAAGATACATCCAGACTGAAAGTGAAGGGATGGAGATCCATCTTCCATGCCAGCGGACCTCAAAAGAAAGCCGAGGTAGCAATTCTTATATCAGACAAATTAGATTTTAAACTAAAGACTGTAGTTAGAGACACAGAAGGACACTATATCATTTTTAAAGAGTCTATCCAACAAGAATATCTAACAATTGTAAATATCTATGCCCCGAACATGGGAGCAGTCATCTACATAAGCCAACTGTTAACCAAAATAAAGAGTCATATTGATAACAATACATTAATTGTAGGAGACCTCAAAAGTCCATGCTCAGCAAGAGATCATCTAAGCAGAAAATCAACAAAGAAACAAGAGCTTTGAATGACACACTGGACCAGATGGACCTCATAGATATATACAGAACATTTCACCCTAAAACAACAGAATACTCATTCTTCTCGAGTGCACATGGAACTTTCTCCAGAATAGCCCACATACTGTGTCACAAATCAGGTCTCAACTAATACCAAAAGATTGAGATTATTCCTTGCATATTCTCAGACCATAATGCTTTAAAACTGGAACTCAATC
Source organism: Callorhinus ursinus (assembly GCF_003265705.2). Taxonomy (NCBI): domain Eukaryota; kingdom Metazoa; phylum Chordata; class Mammalia; order Carnivora; family Otariidae; genus Callorhinus; species Callorhinus ursinus. The sequence goes on from NW_027397072.1 coordinate 42,546,504, forward strand.
ACAAGAAAAAATTTGGCAGAAATTCAAACACTTGGAAGCTAAAGACCACTCTGCTCAAGAATGTTTGGGTCAATCAGGAAATCAAAGAAGAACTTAAACAATTCATGGAAACCAATGAGAATGAAAACACATCAGTCCAAAACCTATGGGATACTGCAAAGGCAGTCCTAAGGGGGAAATACAGAACCATCCAAACCTCATTCAAAAAAATAGAAAAATCCCAAATTCACCAACTAACTCTACAGCTTAAAGAACTAGAGAAAAACCAACAAACGATGCCTAAGCCATGCATTAGAAGATAAATAATTAAGATTAGAGCAGAGATCAATGCATTAGAAACCAGAAACACAGTATATCAGATCAACGAAACTAGAAGCTGGTTCTTTGAAGGAATTAATAAAATCGATAAACCACTGGCCAGACTTATCCAAAAGAAAAGAGAAAGGACCCAAATTAATAAAAGTATGAATGAAAGGGGAGAGATCACGACTAACATCAAGGAAATAGAAACAATTATTAGAAATTATTATCAACAACTATATGCCAAAAAACTGAGCAATCTGGATGAAATGGATGCCTTCCTGGAAACCTATAAACTGCCAAGACTGAAACAGGAAGAAACTGACAACCAGAATAGGCCAATAACCAGTAACGACATTGAAGCAGTGATCAAAAACCTCCCAAAAAACAAGAGTCCAGGGTCTGATGGATTCCCTGGGGAATTCTACCAAACAATCAAAGAAGAAATAATACCTATTCTCCTGAAGCTGTTTAAAAAATAGAAACAGAAGGAAAGCTTCCAGACCCATTCTACGAGGCCAGCATTTCCTTAATCCCCAAACCAGGCGCCCCATCAAAAAGGAGAATTTCAGACCAAAATCTCTGATGAATATGGGTTCCAAAATCCTCAACAAAATCCTAGCTAGTAGGATCCAACAATACATTAAAAGGATCATCCACCATGACCAAGTGGAATTTACCCCCGGGATGCAAGGGTGGTTCAACATTCGCAAATCAATCAATGTGATAGAACACATTAATAAGAGGAGAGAGAAGACCATATGGTCCTCTCAATTAATGCAGAAAAAGCATCTGACAAAATACAGCATCCTTTCCTGATTAAAACTCTTCAGAGTATAGGGATAGAGGGAACATTCCTCAAGTTCATAAAATCCATCTATGAAAAACCCTCAGCGAATATCATCCTCAATGGGGAAAAGCTGAGAGCCTTTCCCTTAAGATCAGGAACACGACAAGGATGCCCACTCTCGCCACTATTGTTCAACATAGTACTAGAAGTCCTAGCAACAGCAATCAGACAACAAAAAGAAATAAAAGGTATTCAAATTGGCAAAGAAGAAATCAAACTTTCTCTCTTCACAGACTACATGATACTTTACGTGGAAAACCCAAAAGACTCCACCCCCAAATTACTAGAACTCATACAGCAATTCAGTAATGTGGCAGGATACAAAATCAATGCACAGAAATCAGTTGCTTCCTTATACAGTAACAATGCAACTGTAGAAAGATAAATTAGAGAAATGATTCCACTTACAATAGCACCCAAAACCATAGATTACCTCGGAATAAACCTACCAAAGAGGTAAAGGATCTATACTCTAGGAACTACAGAACACTCATGAAAGAAATTGAAGAAGACACAAAAAGATGGAAAAATATTCCATGCTCATGGATTGGAAAAATAAACATTGTTAAAATGTCTATGCTACCCAGAGTAATCTATACCTTCAGTGCTATCCCAATCAAAATTCCAATGATACTTTTCAAAGTGCTGGAACAAACAATCCTAAAATTTGTATGGAATCAGAAAAGACCCTGAATCACCAAGGAAATGTTGAAAAAGAAAAACAAAGTTGGGGGCATCACATTGCCTGATTTCAAGCTATATTACAAAGCAGTGATCACCAAGACAGCATGGTACTAGCACAAAAACAGACATATAGACCAATGGAATAGAATAGAGAGCCCAGATATGGACCTTCAACTCTATGGTCAAATACTCTTCGACAAAGCAGGAAAAAACATGCAATGGAAAAAAGACAGTCTCTTCAATAAATGGTGCTGGGAAAATTGGACCAGCCACACACAGAAGAATGAAACTCGACCATTCTCTAACACCCTACACAAAGATAAACTCAAAATGGATGAAAGACCTCAATGTGAGACAGGAATCCATCAAAATCCTAGAGGACAACATAGGCAGTAACCTCTTTGACATCGGCCACAGCAACTTCTTTCAAGATACATCTTCAAAAGCTAGTGAAACAAAAGCAAAAATGAACTTTTGGGACTTCATCAAGATAAAAAGCTTCTGCACAGCCAAGGAAACAGTCAACAAAACAAAGAAGCAACCCACAGGATGAGAGAAGATATTTGCAAATGACACTACAGATAAAGGGCTGGTATCCAAGATCTATAAAGAATTTCTCAAACTCAACACCCAAAAAACAAATAATCGAGTCAAAAAATGGGCAGAAGATACGAACAGACACTTCTCTGAAGATGACATATAAATGGCTAAGAGACACATGAAAATGTGTTCATCATCATTAGCCATCAGGGAAATTCAAATCAAAACCATATTGAGATACCACCTTACACCAGTTAGGATGGCAAAAATTGACAGGGCAAGAAACAACAATGTTGGAGAGGTTGTGGAGAAAGGGGAACCCTCTTTCACTGTTGGTAGGAATGCAAGTGTGTACAGCCACTTTGGAAAACAGTGTGGAGGTGCCTCAAAAAATTAAAAATAGAGCTACCCTATGATCCAGCAACTGTACTCCTGGGTATTTATCCCAAAGACATAGATATAGTGAAAAGAAGGGCCATATGCACCCAGTGTTCATGGCAGCATTGTCCGCAATAGCCGAACTGTGGAAAGAGCTGAGATGCCCTTCAACAGATGAATGGATAAAGAAGATGTAGTCCATATATACAATGGAATATTACTCAGCCATCAGAAAGGATGAATACCCAACTTTTAAATCATCATGGATGGGACTGGAGGAAATTATGCTAAGTGATATAAGTCAAATAGAGAAAGTCAATTATCATATGGTTTCACTTATTTGTGGAACATAAGGAACAGCATGGAGGACATTAGGAGAAGGAAGGGGAAAATGAAGGAGGGGGGAAATCGGAGGGAGAGATGAACCATGAGAGACTATGGACTCTGAGAAACAAACTGAGGGTTTTGGTGGGGGGAGGATGGGTTGGCACGTACTACATGGACCACGGGGCGTTATATGAAAACAATGAATCGTGGATCACCACAACAAAAACTAATGATGCATTGTATGGTGACTAACATAACATAATAAAATAAAATTTAAAAAAATAGTGGCAATGTAAAAAGTTATTCTAGAAAGGAAATACAGACTATGATAAACTAATAATATGATTTGTATTTAAATAGAGTATGATGCTAAGTTAAATAAGCCAGTCAGAGAAAGACAAATACCATAGCATTGATTTCATTCATATGTAGAACTTAAGAAACAAAACAAAGGAGCAAAGGGGAGAGAGAGAGGCAAACCAAGAAACAGACTCAATTATAGAGACCAATCTGATGGTTACCAGAAGGGAGGTGGGTGGGGGGATGTGTGAAATAGGTGATGGGGATTAAGGAGGGCACTTGTGATGAGCACCAGGTGTTGTAAGGAAGTGTTGAATCACTATATTGTACACCTGAAACTAATATTATACTGTATGTTAACTAACTGGAATTTAAATAAAACTTAAAAAAAATCCAGATACCATTGCTAAAGTAGAGAGTACAATAGGTAGAAAAATGTGTTAATTAAACTGTTTCAAATAGGATAGGAAAAAATATCTATTTCATATTAGAGCATATTAGACCATAAAAGTGTAAATATATGTATATATATGTGTACATATGTATGTGTGTATATATATATAAAATTTGAAATGCTGCACTTTGTTAACTAATAGTGAAATTATATAATAAAATATATCCTATGCAAGTAGAATGTAAAATCATTCAATCCCTACAAAAGGGAAACTTGGAAAATATGGAAGAAAATTCTTTATGTGTTTAACCTTTGATACAACAACCACAATTTTTTGCACTCTACCATAGTCCAGCAAGCTACATATTATAATATATATAATATAGTATATATTTATTATATATAACATATAATACACATGTTTATATTACACATTATATATGTGAATATATTTATTATGTTATATATAAATATTTACAAAAATATATAAAAATACATAAAACAAATATATAAAATTACATAATATATATTATATATATTTGGTAGAACTTGAACTTTTTATATATGTATATTATATATATAGACACACACACAATATAGAATTTTAAAAATTAACTCTAAAATTTACACATAATTGGAAAAAAACCTATGATTGCCAAAGTAGCTTTGGAAAAGAAAAGAGTTGGATGATTAACACTGTCTGATTTCAGGACTTGTTGTAAAGCTATAAAATAATCAAGATAGTATGGCATTGCTAAGATAGACAAATAGATTAATGATTCAAGAGTCCAGAAAACAGGCCCCACAAGTATAACTGACTGATTCCAACATGAGTGCCATAATAATTCAGTAGAAAAAGAGTAGTCTTTTTAATAAAGTGGATATTCATCTGTAATAAAATGAACCTCAGTCCATACTTTGTACCATATATGAAAATTAACTTAAAATGGATCACAGACCTAAATGTAAAACTCAAAACTATAAAAATTACAGAAGAAATCATGAGAAAAAATCTTTGTGATGTTGGGTTAAGTGAAGTTTTCTTAGATACAATGCCGAAAGCATTATCTTTGAAAATATACAAATACATATTTTCAGATCCATCTTATAGAAAATTTTCCCACCTATAAAGAGAAGTTTCAGGAAAAGTTTCTCACAGGCAAGGTTTTCTATTCTTGGCTTTGTATTAAAAGGTGAACAGAAATGAGATTCTATTGTACACTATTAGTGTATGTCTGTGTGTGGCGGAGGGAGGACATATTTGATGCTGCTGCAATAGGATCTGTTAAGCCAGTCATTTATTGAAACATTTTTATGACTTCTGTTTGCCTCTAGCTACTTAATAAAAAGGCAACGTTAATCTCCTCTTAATCTCCCAGGGTGCTCTGTTATTTGCCAACTTTACAATAAACTATGATTTATCTGATGAGGTTATGAAATTGGTGTGGGGAAGAGAAAACTACATCTGAGACCTAACTTCGATTATCAGTCATTGAAGCTGCTTCCTGTGATTACATACACTTTTATTTAAAAATTTTGCTCTCTCACTCCTCTTCAATAGCCTTAGAATTAAAAATTGAGGCAACTCCTTTCTAGTACAGTCATTGGCATTTCATTCCATTTCAAATTTATTTTCCCTCTACCTCTAAGAAACTAGGTTGGCTCCAAAATTCCCCCGATAAGTCTATCTTCTCTACTAGTAGAGCACCAGCCTTGGAATAAGTGGGGCATTGTCTCCCGCTGCTGTACTGGATTCTCCACTTTTCCCAAGTATAAGAGACTTCTCACAAAGGTGGTGTTACGGCATTTCAACCCTCCTCAGATGAAAGCCATGAAATCTCACATGCAAAGTCTACAGCTTTTCCCAATAAAAGAAAGAGCACCTTAGAACATTCTAATCTGTCCCTTCCTGTAACTTTTTAAACAACAAAGACAAAACAGATAAAATATATACATAATAATATTATAGTAAGGTACAAATAGAAAAGTTATATTGGTTGCCTATTACAGCTTACAATGTGCTAATTAAATGTGCATTAATCCCTTCTTTCAATCATCCAGTGGATCAGTAAACATCCACTGAGGTTTTTGTTTTTGTTTTGTTTGTTTACCATGTATCTGGCACTCTGCTAGGGATGAGTAGAATATTAATTAGGCATGAGTCTAGCTTTAAAGAGCTCATGGTTCACGATGTCAAAGTTTTTACTCCTACTGCCACTCACCAGAGTATTCTCATGGTCTAACTTGCAAATTGACCCTTCACTCTTTCTGTCTTGATCTCTGATATGGACTCACAGTCTTCTACACATCTTTCCAGATAGTCACAGAGAAGCAATTGAATTTTTAAAGGAAGTCTATATCTATTTGCAATTCCACTTTGGTTCCAAATTAGGGCAATCCTTTTTCTCCATAGTATTTTAACCATCCTTCTCTTTCAGATCTACAGAATCAGGGATATCTATATAAAACCTTTTTAAATTTGTTAACAAAGTGAAACAAACTCGTTGGAATATAGTAAGGTGTTCTTTATGCAAGATTAGATGTGACTTCTTAGAAGTAAATGGGTAAAAATAAGGGATGGGATTAATTATCTCTGAAGTATTTTCTACTTTGACAATATCTATTTTTTATTTCTCTTCAATAGAGACGGCATAATATTTATCTTCTTATATTTTATACTCATTATTGGTTTTACATTGGAAAACTTCCCAGAAAATTAAAAAAAAAAAGTAGTCTGGCAATTAATTGAAATAGAACAAAAGAGATGCATTTATTTTCCTAATATAATTACTTATGATTTTTTTAGAGGATAAGCCTGAACCTGTAATGATGATTGTCTTTTTGTAGAGGGAAGATACAATCTATTTGTAAGAAATACAATATTTAGGAAGTGATGGTAGATAATGATTTACTGAATATCAGGTTCTTGTTTCTAATTTTTTTTATATTTGCTATTTTTCACAACCGGTTTTTTAGATAGTTTACTCAAACTAGGGTAAACCACATTTTTCACCATCTCTGTGTGAGGGTCTTACATTCATCGCTAAGGGTCTCTGTTCTCTTCTCCCCTCTCCCCTCCCCTTACAGGAAAAAAAAAAAAAAGCCAAATCCTCAGGAAAAGAGCAAATCAACAATAAATATACCTTTTTATTTCAACCCAAAAATGCTTTGGAGAACATGTTAAGCCAAGAAGGAAAATAAAAAGGAAAGAGAAAATGAAATGGGGGAGAGAGCAGTCCCAGAGAAACTGGGGTATCAAATGAGCCTGTCACACAAATGTGACCTTGTATTTACACAGCTTGTGTCGGCAGTGGATGTGCAAGCTCTGAAATGTGTTTTGAGGTAGACTCAAATGATTACCTCTGAAATTTTTTAACTAGTTCAGTGACTACCAAATATCAGTGTTTATCAGGCTTATGGTAAATGGCATGAAGGCTTATAAAGCTTATGAATGAGAATCTGTATAAACAGACTGATATAGATAGCACATATTAGAATTAACAGAAATTTTAAAGCAACTGTGCTTACCATGCATAAAGCACTAATGACAAGCTGGGATTTTTTTTTTAAGATTTTATTTATTTATTTGACAGAGAGAGATAGAGCGAGAGAAGGAACACAAGCAGGGGGAGCGGGAGAGGGAGAAGCAGGCTTCCCACCAAGCAGGGAGCCCGATGCAGGGCTGGATCCCAGGACCCTGGGACCATGACCTGAGCCGAAGGTAGATGCTTAACGACTGAGCCACCCAGGCGCCCCCAAGCTGGGATTTATTGTTAGGAAGAGGAAATTATAAAAAGTGAGAAAGCTGATCTGAAAAGAACAAGACAAATCTAGAATTTAACATTCAATAACCAAAATTAAAAACTGTAAAGGTCATATTTGGAAGTGGATTGGGATAGCAAATTTCAGACAGAGTAGAAAGAACTAGTGAACTAGAAGATTATACCAAGTTATTCAGAATGCAGCTTGGGGGGGTGGTGACTGACAATATAGGAAAGAAAATACAAGGCATGGGGATTATAGAAGAAGGATCCAGTATATGTTTGAAATGAGTTCTGGAAATGAAAATAGAGAAAGAATATAGGGCTAAGACAAATTTGAGGAGACAGCAACTGAGGGCTTGCAAGTATTAATGAATGCTATCGAGCTAGAATTAATACCTAAATGATTCCTTTTGAGAACACTTTTATCCAACCTTCAGCCCATTTTCAGAAATTTGTGCTCTCGCAATTCTCTATGGTTAACACAGGGCTTATTACACTTTTTCATAATACACCTATTGACTTTTCTTCCTTCTGCTTAGATTTTGAATTCAGTGAAGGTAAGACACTGGTTTCTATTTTTAAATTTTAAATGTCTGGCTACATTGAGGTCACCAAAGAAGCATTTAGTTAATATTTGCTTTTTGAATTAATTGACTTCCTCTTGGGTCCTGTAGCTCTTAAACTGTGCAGTGGGAGTGCATCCAATTCAATGATTGTATTCTTTTTTTCTCAGCAAATGCATGTTACATTAGCAGAGGCACAGTCTCTGGCAGTGTTTGCTTTCTCTCTAGGTTCTTTTCTTAATTCACAAATTCATTCACTTCTTTTTATTGGATGCCAAATATGTAATACATTGTTCTAGATATGGGAGCAACATTTATGATCAAAGGACCAATTTAATTCCCATGTGTAATTAAAGACTTAATGAAGTGTGGCAGATAAAAATGTAAGTAAGTAAACAAGATGATTTCAGGGAATGATGAGCTCTATGAAGGAAATAAGCAGAGTGAAGTGATATTTGAGGCACGGGTACCCTGAAAGGGAAATCCACATGATAAGTTCAAAATATATGTTATAACAAAAGACAGAGGAGAAACAACTAGTTTTTCTTGTCTTATTTCCATAGAAAATGACTATTAGAAAAAGTCATGAAAGGATACATTTCTGATAAAGGCTATTCTTGTAGGGAATTTTTGTAGGTCAATATGTGTTTTTAAATGGATAATACATATGGAAAATTTCAAAATAATTTATCAGTTCATAAAAACCTGTACCAAACATTCAATATATTAATTTCACTATGTTAACATGAGTCTTTAAATATATTTGAGAAGTTTACAGTCTAGCAAAGGAAATAATATTTTTAAAAATGAGAAATTTGTTATCAATATAGAGCGGCGAGAATATAGACCTGGTTGGTACTGAACTGCATGTGAGTTGACTCATTATGTGCTTTATCCTGTAGTCTTTGTGACTCTACCTCTCTCATATCTTTACTCAGGAATGAAGTCTCTTTCCTTTAGTCTCAGTTTTGGCATACTTCAGATAAATGAAGTGAAGCCACTCCATTTGCAATTATTATGTTAAGAATAGAAGGTATTATCAAGTCACCTTCCAATTAGATTATTTAGAGCACTAGGTTTCAATTTCTGAAAGGTATAATAGGATTAGAATGACTCTTTCCTTTTAATATTTCCTTCCAGAAGAGAAGACGGCCAAGTCTGAAATACTTCAGGAATTCTAGTTCAATCCTAGACCTTTAGTGCCCTTGCTTTTCCTTGCTTTTCCTTGCTTTTCCTTTCTAGTGGTGGGGAGAAAGGAGTCATTCACCTCTAACACATTTCTCCTAGTAGTTGACAGGTCTGACAAATACTTTGATAATACACAAATTGTTCATATGAGGGAGATTTGTACATTTGCATAAATTGTGACTTTACATTTATCTTTGAATTTTAAACAACTAATGTTCTCATTGTATCCTATCATAAGGTGAAATGAGGTTGATTCATTTGAATAGAATCTTGGTAAGCATGGAAAGGAAATTAGGTTGCTGTTGACATAACATTGTAGGAAATTACAATGTACTGTTAAAAATATTTTTTCATGTTGGGAAAAAAAAATTCACAGTTTTTTTATTATTCTAAATTGCAACAAGAGTAATAGTTAATGGAGGACTGGGGGATTTAGAGGGTCTAGACTCTCAAAAAAATAATTCCTTTCAGAAGTGGGATAAATTGGTACATATACTTAGTCATTATAAAATTTTGAAGAGCTTAAAATTGGACACTTCTTGGAGAAATGGCTGATTCTAGGGCTAAGTAAGAGAATATTCAGGATGAGTCTGAACCTTCTTGTAGTGCTGGAAAGTAAAGAAGTACTCAAAAAAACCAAACGATGAAGTATGGCAGAAAGATACAGGGGGAAACAGGAAGATCTCCCAATGACCAAAGTGAAAATTAGAAAAAGAACAAAGAACCCAGGAAAAAAAAAAAACCATAATATTGGATTACAGCCCAAAATATAACATAAATATCCACAAGCCATTACTGATATATATAAATACATGATAGGATCAATAAATAAATAGGGACAAGGGACAAATTCCCTGTGCAGAAGAATTTCAAATAATTTATGTCGATACCCTGCAAGTATGGACTGCACATAGTGGCTTCCTTTCAAAGGGCACAGTATGAAAAGTTGGGGGGGGCAAGGAAGAATAACTTTGCAGTGGTAAAAACTTACAAACACTACTTCAGCCAGGTGACCAAAGTCAACATCAACAGTGAAAAGTTGTATTGATAGCATGTACTCTTGAAATGATCTGATGAAAATGGCATTTACCGCCTATGGCCTTGCTTCCCAAACCTATAAATCCTGTCTAACCATGAGAAAAACATTAGACAAATGCCATGAGAGGAGCAGCCTACAAAACACCTGGCCAATATTCTTTAAAACTGTCAATGTTAACAAAAACAAGGAAGTCTGAGAAAATGTAACAGCCCAGAGAAGCCTAAGGAACATGAACAACTAAATGTAATGCATTATTTTGGAGTTAGATTCTGAAACAGAAAGAAGGCATGTGAAATCTAAGGAAATCTATTACAGTATAAACTGTAGTTAATAATAATGTGTCAATATGGGTTCATTAACTATGACAAATGTACCATAGTGAAGTAAGATGTTAATAATAAGGAGATCTAGGTGTGAGGTATACAGGAACTTTTTGTATAATATTTGTAACTTTTACATAAATCTAAAACTACTCTAAAATTTTTTAAAGTTTATTTTAAAAAATGTGTATATATAGATAGATAGATACACACCCCCCACACACACACACACACCCACACAAACACGTGCATGTAAACTTGGGCCCCTGGAAATTACCACTGATTTATTCCTAGAGAAAATAATTGCATTTTCTTTCCCACCACAGAAAACATCCCAAAATGTTCAGAATACCCTCAAACTTCTTTAAAATTAGTCTTTTTTAAAGAGTTCAGCTTTTTGTTGAACAGTTACAGAAAAGGTTTAATCAAAAAGACCAAAGCTCATGTCATCATCAGACTCCTCTGATTCTTCTTTCTTTGCTTCCACTAGCTTCTCCTTATTCTGCATTAGGGCTAATGTCCCAAATCAGATGACAGATATTTTCCTTAGACAGTATGAAGAATTAAGTTTTATTAGAAAGATATTTAGATGGCAATTGAGAATAAACAGTTACTTTCACTCTTGTACACTTAGTACTCTTCTAAATAGTAGAGGAGATATTTTAACAGTGCTCCTTAAGCTAAGCTTACATAATATGCATAGAGTGGCGAGACTAATAAAATTAAGGAACATATAAATGTCAGTATAGAACACAAAACCCCAGTGGAGCAGTGAAAATACTGTACAATTCATATGCCTGCTTAAAGATTGGCACACATTACAAGTGTTTAGAGAAACAAGTGATGAGCAGAGTGGGATTCTCATGGGAAATATTATCATAAATCAACTCTAGTAAGATCACTGAACCTGTGCCTTTAAATCTGGGTAGATTTTAATCTAATGGAGTAAGGAAAAAAAAAAGCAAAGAAGGAAAAACCATGAAAAACAAAAACCCTTCCTGAAAGGAAGAATGGCATGAGCAAAGGAGGCCACAAGAAGGACTGAACAAAAGGGGGGTGGGGTGGAGAGGTGGTTTGTTCACATGCACAGGTATGGGAGGTAGGTCTTAAATAATGGTGGGTATATTTTGGAAGCTGGAGTGGAGCTAGATTATAGAGGACCTTGAGTGCCACAAATAAAACCTATATACAAGTTGGAAAACCTGAGTCACCTTGAAATTAGTCATAATCAATTTCACCCTAAGTTCTTTGTAACCATTTTTAATTCTGTTCTAGTGTATGACAGCAAACTAGGCACATAAATATACTCTTAGGTCATTTCACATCTGTATTTAAATGAAAATAGATCCAACACTGTAGCATGACAAGTATATGCCAGAGCAATGAGGAAACCAATTAACACACGACATTGCTGGGACTAGATTTAAAACCTCTTACTTAAACCCTTGTTTATAAATCTTTTAGGATGATCTTGGTGTTTCCAACACTCAGCACTATTGCTTAACATCAAAAGACAGTGCACTTGATTCTTCCAAATCTGAATGATATAGTATTTCTTTAGTATTTCTTGAGTAAATATTGTAGAACTAGAAACAGATTATCAACTGATTCATTCCTATAAAATACATTATATTAACCTAAAAGGATATTTAACCAGCATGTTGGTCCTGATAAATTTCCATCCTAATTGATGTATTTACTGGTATTAATAGCTTAGACTGGCTTTTCAACTGAGAAAGAGAGACAGAGACAGAGACACAGAGAGAAAGAGATCAAGAATAAGATTTGTTGGAGATTAACATATTGGCCTGTCGTCCTTGCTCTACTTAACCTTAGTTTTCTTCCACCTTGTGGAAATTGTCTGAGTCATTCTCTACTTCCTTTGAAAAGCCTGTCAGAAACATCTGCCTCGATTGACGCTTCATTATTGAAAGAAAAGATGATTAAGATAATCTGATGAAAAACTTCTCTGAACTCATGCAGTTGTGAGAAAGCTGTATAGGTATATGTATTTATTACATGGTAACCCTCCAATTCACACAGAGGACTAGTACGTGTCCTCTTCTATGTAGAAGAGGCTTTGCTAGTTTCCACTTCCTCCTTGGAAATGTCCTCAGGAACTCACTCACAATCCGGAAGGCTAAACTCTGACAGTGTTACAGAATGTATGGTACAACAAGAGATGTTTGGGAAGGAAGAGGGGAGGTAAGGAAGGAAACAGAAAATCTGAACGTAATTAACAAGTTTGATGCAATGTATAGATATTATATATAGACGCTTAAGTAAATTAACTTACAAGTGTAAAATAATATCAGTTATTATGATTTTTGTTATTGTCACTATTATTATTTCTCATCATTCTGGGGGCTTCCTGGGGTCTCTAATATGGTTGTTGTCAGAGACTGGCCAAGGCTGGAGTCATCTCCTCACTCACTGGTCTGATGGTTGATACTGGCTAAGGAGGCCAAATGGAATATCTGCCTATGGCTTCTCTTGGGCATTCTCACAACATGGAGACTGAATTACATGAGCAAGGATCTCAAGAGAACAAGACAGGGGGTAGATATAGAATATACCATTCCTATATCACTGAAACAAAATTTTATCCCAGAATTGCTGTTCTGGACCTTAATCTGTAACAGCAACTCTGCTGTAAGACTGACTAAGATCATTTCTATGGGCTAGGCTGGAAGATGTTTGTTTTTGTTCTTCTGAGTGTTTTCCAATAAGAATATTTAGGATAAATTAATGAATTAGCAGCAAAAGGAGGCTACTAAGAAAGTCACTTAGTAGGAAGGATAGGCAGGAAACAAAAGTCTGATTTAAGCCAGGGGCTAAAGAAATGACAGAGTTGAATAAAATTCAGTATTTGTTAGACTTTAATACTAGATCAAAGGGGAGATATGGAGGAAGGGAGAAAGGTAGGGAAGGAGACAGACACAGAGACGAACTGTGGTAAGCACATTTCAGGAATGGGAATAGTGAATGCAGGTTGTGCTTGTTTGAAGTGAGAAAAGAATGAGGCAAATGCCCTTGAGATTAAAAATGCAGGTTTTAAGTTTAGAAAAGTTGTAGAAGAGGATGGTATCCTCCCTCTGCACTACTCATTTGTGAGCAATTTCCATACTTGGAGATTTGTATGTATGTGAGTGTGTGTGTGAGTGTGTGGTGTGTGCAGTGTGTGCGTGACAGAGAGAGAGAGAGAGAGAGACCTCCCTTTGGGGTAACTCTAATGTAAAATGAGAACAACAAAATAAATTTCTCTATAACCCTATAAAGATCTATGTCGATAAACCTACCTTTACACATTTGTGGGAAATTATACTTCTTTTTAAAAATGTCCTTTATGCTACATTATATCATGTTTGTTACCGAGCTCTTATGAGGTCACAGAATCTATATTCAGTCTCTAAGATCAACATCTCTTATTTTGCCATCTGTTTAAAAACACTTTCTTCATTTTCTTCTTTTTGGCTGAATAAAATCAGAGGAGACAGATTGTGGCCTATTGAATTCTTAGCAAATAAGTTCATTCCAGAAAAGAAATCTAAACAAGGCAGTTGACCCTATTATATCAACCAGCTATGGGGTTGGAAGCCAGAGTAGAAATGTTGGGTATTTTCTTAAGCTTCTCACTGGAAAACGAGTCAGGTCATCGAAGTCACTCTTACCCATCTCTATGCACAAGGGCAATTCTGTAACTGCTTGTTCAAATGGCAGTGGATTAGCCCCAGTAAGAGGCAGTCTAATTGACTAACACTAACTGTACATCTGGGGAATTTAGTTATGTAAGTGTTCCCTTTGCCTCCTGCTCCCCAGGTGCGGGGCTGAAAATAAAGGCCTGTGTGGAGGAGCATGGAGAGATTTTTCATAAAGCACATGTGGGCTGGTGGGGGAAAAATCATCACTCCAGAAGATACCCTACAGAGGGAAATCAGATGATAAGTTCTTGAAAGACCCAGGAAGAGTCTGCAGAAAGACAGTTGCTTTTCTGTCTGTCCATTACCTGCCTTATCATTTCAAGATTTTAATGATTCATACATATCTTTCAAAGAAACCTTTTGTTTTGGTAAAAAAAAATAATAATAACCTGAGTAAAGAGCATTAAGGAAATTGGAAGAATGCTGCTCTTTTTCATTTCACCAAGATCCACTGGTTAAGCTTTATAAGAAGCACATGGAGATGGGATAAGGGATGCCTTTAGATTGGGTGTCTCATAAAATTAGATTTGGGTGCAGATCAAAAGGTATAGGTCCTGGCTGCCATTTCAAATATTTCCCCCAAAACACATATATGGGGAAACAAATCTTCACTATATCCTTAAGGTGTTGACAGAGTCTAACAGGAAAATAACTAGAATCAGTGGTATTAAACTGAGTTCCTCTTTTTTTTTTTAAGATTTTATTTATTTATTTGACAAAGAGAGACACAGCAAGAGAGGGAACACAAGCAGGGGGAGTAGAAGAGGGAGAAGCAGGCTTCATGTAGAGCAGGGAGCCCAATGCGGGGCTCGATCCCAGGACCCTAGGATCATGACCTGAGCTGAAGGCAGATGCTTAACAACTAAGCCACCCAGGCGCCCCTGAGTTCCTCTTTCAAAGGTTACCTGTAGGGGCTCCTGGGTGGCTCAGTTGGTTAAGTGTCTGCCTTCGGCCCAGGTCATGATCCCAGGGTCCTGGGATGGAGTCCCACATCGGGTTCCCTGCTCAGCAGGGAGTCTGCTTGTCCCTCTCCCTCTGCCCTGCTCATGTTCTCTCTCAGTCTCTCCCTTAAATAAATAAATAAATAAATAAATACATACATACATACATACATACATAAATACATAAAATCTTTAAAAAATGTTATTTTTAAATGTTAGTTTCTTCTACTTTCTTATTTTACCATCCTGTGGGTTGTTATATATTAAATAAGATCACCCCATTATCAGCCAGCCACCTTCCTTTGTTTCTTAGACCTTTGTCTTGCCCCTTGCTCTAAATTATATAATTCATATATCTCTGACCACATTAATCTAGGACTAAAAACTAAGTTGATACTTATATTTAATTTCTATGTCCTTATAGAACTGGGCTTCTTTTCAGAAATTGGTCTCTCTTTGCCCTCTCTGGCCCTAAACAAATACATTTTCACACACAATTCTAAGAAAGTCCTAAAAAACAAACAAACAAAAACAAAGAAATAAACAAACAAAACTATTTTGCTATCACTTTGCTATATCTGCTAAATATGGCCACTGTGAAATTACTACTCCACTATGTATAGCTGACCAATGAAGAAATCCAACTTTTGCTTCAGGGAGAACATAGGTGACCAGAAAATGGCCCATGGACACATAGATGGAATTTTTTTTTTTTTTTTTAGAGAGAGAAAGAACGTGAGCATGGAGTCGGGGGGGAGGGAAGAGGGAGAGAGAATCTTAAGCAGGCTCTATGCCCAGTGTAGAGCCTGACTTGGGGCTTCATCTCACGACTCTGAGATCATAACCTGAGCTGAAATCAAGAGTCAGACACATAACCGACTGAGCCACTCACGTGTCCCTCGACACATGGTTGGATTAAATCCCTGCCCAGCTTCCTATCACAGAGTCAATGAAAGCTGGCATCATTGCACTATCCTGGCAGCCCTCTGATCCCAGGAATGATATCATTCCCGGCAGTGGATGTGATCAGCTCACCAAGTCACCCACCTAGGAAGACCACATAGGCATAAACCCAATGCTTCTTGAGGCATACGGTTTACTACAGACATGGAATAGAGGGTTGTAGAGTAGTCTGAAATGAGGAAACAGAGACTTAACATCACATGGGTCCAGATCTAGGCTCAGATTGCCCTGCCCAAATGGCACCACTGTTCTGTACTGTTCCCAGCCACCTGAGAAAGGTCTAGAAAATTTTGAAAAAGGTGCTCCTGGAGACCAGGATCTACACCTTGTTATGCAGAGGATATCTCTACAAACCAGACAGGTCCAGGTACCAGTGTGGTACTTAGCATATTTCATAAAAGGCACTCCACAGGATGGGGGCCCCTGAGGTGTAAGACCCAGAGCAGGTGTCAGCTTGCTGTTTATGGCCAGTAGGGTGGCCACCATAGTGGAAATGAGATCAAGTTTGTCTTATTTCCTATATATTCTTACTCCTTTGATTTTATCCATTATCCATAAGTTAATAAATATGTACGTGGGCACATATATGCACACAATTATGTAAATATGTATGTATTCAAATATTTATATATAGGTATGAGTAGACATTGACATACACATTATACATGTACATATGCATGTATCACACACACGCACACCTATAATTATATACTTAATTCACCTACAAGTGTAGAAAGAATTTAAAATAGTTCAATGTTAATTCTTTGATAATTCTTTAGTGAAAGAAGTGTAACATTTAGGCACATTCACCAGTATACATTTGTTATAGGAAAAGAAAGAATATCTTTGTATTGCCAAGCAGTCAATGAATCACATTTCAATTAGCAAGAATTGTTCTCTGTGGTATTGAGATGCTGAATTCAGTACTTAGCGAACCATTTAATTCCTTCATTGGCAATTATCACAGAGGTAGGTGGGTATGCAAAAAATGCAAAATATCCTAATTGTTGTTTTTAGTCCAATAATAATTAGCTACTGTGTTACAGAGATCACAATATAGCATAGTTTATTTTTTGCTCCTGGTTGCATCATTTACAAATGTAATTTTCAATATGAATCTACACTCATCTTTCTCATCTGTTTCTTGTGGGGTACCTATGCCATTCAATTTATGTCATGTTGAAGACAGTCATAAATGGTATACTCTATGTTTTTATTTAAAAATGAAGTTGTATTGATAAAGATAGCATGAGATAAAATACTTATACTCATTTCATATAAGCCTATAAAGTGATAAATATAACCCCTTAGATATTCAGACTTAGTGAAATGGAAAAATGGAAAAGGGCATTACCTTTAGGTCTACCCTTTAAGTATCATCAAATGCTCCACTTAGGAAGTGACATTGGGCCTGAAAACCTTCTATTTCCTCTTCCATAACTGAAATTCAATCATAATCTTTAGACTCCATTTTGAGAATTAAAGACAAAGAAACAACATTGTTCTAGAACAGGCTGTTAAAAATACACAAGTTACTTGCAAAAGCAAACAGAGCTACAGTTAATCCACATTTTCATTAATTTTCTTTTCTTTCTTTCTTTTTTTTTTTTTTACTATTTTTACTCTATTCTTTCATCTTCTGAATTGACACATTGAAACTTATGAGACTATAAAAACATCACACCATTCATACACAAATTTACTAGGCAACGATTTAATCATGCACTGCATTGAGCTAAAAGCTCTCTCCTCTGTAACCTCTAACTTGGCCTTCTTTTTTGGTTATTTTAAGGAGTCTATCAATGGGTTTTAGAAATACATTGTCAACCATAAATTAATAGAGCACAATAGTGGCTTTTATTGTGTGAAAATAATTCAGTAACTATTAACATATCCATTAACCAATATTACAAAAATATCATATATGTTAGCCTTAAGATTACCAGGCATTCTAGGATATTAAAACGTCGCACTGCTTTATTATGGGCTAGCTCAGGTTCAGTTTCCTAAAACTATATTTACTTATAATTTTGTAAAGGTTCCAATGACTCCTTTATTAACTATAGGGCAAAAAAAATACTCAGACTGAGATTAAAGGCCTCTTGTTATCTGTTCTCATTTGTTCTATCTTCATCTGCTCTTGCTCCTCAATATGGATTGTTTTCCCTACCTCTATATTATAATTTTCACTTTCATGATTTTTTTCCAGACTTTCTCTTGTGTATGTAGCTCTAACCTTTCCTTTACCCTTTTCTATTTTTTTCCCTTAGGGATCTTGTCAAATCTTAAGTTTCAATGGAAGATTTCCTTCTACATTTACTGAATTTGAGGAGGTACTTTGCCTTTCTAATTTGCCCTAGTATCCATTATTTATCTGCTAAGTTTTCTTCAAAAATATGCATATTAATTTTGTAATTAAATTATCTTCTTGGATAATCTAAGGAGACTAGGCCTTCAATATATCATATACTATGCCATATTATATCACATATTATATCATATTTTACACAGACATTATTTTCATTTGTCCATAGTGCTTAAAAAAGGCTAAGAATGCAGTAGAACCTAAGTGAATATTTTGTTGACTAATTGCCCATTAGTTGAATTAAACACTTTAACAGTTTCTACATAGAAAACTCTTTATTCAACTTTCCTGCCATTTTCAGAATGGAAAACATTGGTAAAGAAAATGGTCAATGGTGTCAAGAAATACCAAGGGTCTGAAATTGTACCATACTTGTAAGTTAGCAAGTTACACGGTTAGTTTCATGAATAGTGGTGGAAAACAAAAGACTTTAATACAGCAAAAACAGAAGGATAATTTTCATGACTGCATTTATTCTCCTTGTCCCAAATCACACAGGAACATACAAAGAATGGCAAGTGGTGCTCGTGGATGCAAAGGTTGTGCTGAGCACAGAGCCAGACTCGGGGCTGGACCCAGGACTCAGATCATGACCTGAGCCAAAATCAAGAGTCAGCTGCTTAACTGACTAGGCCACCCAGGCGCCCCAGAAGGAAACATTTTTTCCTATCTTCTAAGGTGGTTTGCTCTGTAAGCATTCCTAAAAATAGAGTCCTAAAAAAAAAAAAAGGTGGTGGGTGGGGGGATGGGTTAGCCTGGTGATGGGTATTAAAGAGGGCACATTCTGCGTGGAGCACGGGGTGTTATGCACAAACAATGAATCATGGAACACTACATCAAAAACTAATGATGTAATGTATGGTGATTAACATAATAAAAAAATAAAAATAAATAAAAGTAAAAAAAAGAAAAAGGTGGTCATTGTCCCTGGTTGCAAGATGTGCAGAAATATGAGTGTCCTAAAATAGTACTAGCCCAAAAGAGAAAAGGAGCTGGAATTCAATATAGATTGCTGAAGGAAATAACAGTTAAAAACAAAAATCACTCAGGAGTATAGCTTTCACCTTATTGCAAAAGTGAAAGAGTCAGGTTCTACCATCTCATGAGTAGATACCTAACCATCTCTCCCTGCTACCAGTATCACCACCACCACCTTTTTCCTTTTCTCACACTCACTGGAATTAGTGATAAAGCAGTCAATTATTTTTTCTTATAATTCTTTTCCATTATCACCCTTCCATTTACTGAAGTGATAGGGGCTATGCACCTGTATAAGATGAAAAACACTTCTTTCACTCACCCATTATTCTTTAATTTCTCATGTAGCAGCAGCTGGGCTTAGATATACTGTCAGGCCTTAAGCTAGTTCCAGACTTGAGTCATCAAGCACTGTAGTCACCAGTCACATGTGGCTGTGAACACCTGAAATGCATCTATTGAAATGTGCTCTTTGAAATACACACTGAATTTCAAAAACTTACATGGAAAAAAATGTAACACATTCCATTAATAAACTATACATTAATTTTGTATTGAAATTATATCATTTGGCATATATTAGGTAAAATAAAATATGTTCTTAAAATTAACCACGTTTCTTTTTCTTTTTCTTTTTCTTTTAGATTTATTTCTTTATTTGAGAGAGAGAGAAAGAGCATGAGTGGGAGGGGCAAAGGGAGAGGGGGGAGAATCTCCATCAGACTCCACGCTGAGCATGGAACTTGAGTCGGGGCTCATAACCTGGAGATCAAGACCCAAGAGGAAATCAAGAGTCAGACACTTAACCGACTGTGCCAGCCAGGTGCCCCTCTTTTTACTTTTTAATGTGGCCACTACAAAATTTAAAAATAAATATGTGGTTCACTTGTGTAACTCATATTTCATTTATAAAGCACTGATCTAAAGCTATTGTATTGAAGATGTCTGGTCTAATATGCTGCCTCTCAGAGAACATGTCTGTTAGCATCCAGGCTTAGTTGGACCACAATTAGTAATGCTCAACTACCTTAGAAAAAAATGGGTGATCCATATGTCCATCTCAAATTTATCTCCTTTACCCTCCCATATTTGAAACCAAGACCATCTAAAATTTAACAGTGCTTAGCTTACATTTTTATACATCTTCTGCATACCTCTGTCGTGTATCTTCAGTAAAAGGAGGCTGTTATTTGAGATGAGTGTTCACTGGCTCCTCAATGATTATAACACCATAATGCTGATGTTAGAAGCAGTAGAATAGAGAGCACTATAGATCTCTAGCATTTATCTACTTTATAAAGAGTAGATGGCTGAGTGGCTCAGTCAGTTAAGCATCTGAGTCTTGATTTCAGGGGCATGAGTCCAAGCCCCAAGTTGGAGCCTACTTAAAAATAAATAAATAAGTAAATAAATAAATAAATAAATAAATAAATAAAAGAATGATAAATAAAAACAACAAAGAACCTTGATTTTCACCAAATGGCTTAGTAGATTTTGAATTGCAAGTGAAATACTAGTAGAAATTGTATTCTAAGACAAGCACCTAGTCCGCGACGGAAGTAATTAGTTATAAACACTCAGAGTTTGTTTTTTCCTTCTGATTCTTCTAAACTGTGCCTTTTTATTTTTGGCAGGTATAATGAGAGCTCAATTAAAGTTTTTGCTTTCTGTATGTGTTTTATTTTTATGTTTTTGAATTATTTGAAATGGGAGAGTATACAGAGGAATTAAAGCATGTCTTATTTAATAATAGGGCAAATAATCCTAATATCTTCAAAGTTCTACTTCTTTTGGTTAAATGAAAATGGTTTAAATCACTTTCTTAAATAATAAAATGGAGCTTATTTAATATTTCAGTATTCAGAATTAAGCAGTATCATTAAGTTTGTAGTCATTACAGTTCAGTCTAATTCTGTCAACCATTTCTGAAAATATACTTACCTCCATGGGGTGCCTGGCAGGTTCAGCTGGAAGAGCATGCAACTTTTGATTTCTGGCTTGTGAGTTTGAGCCCCACATTGGGTGTAGAGATTATTGAAAACAAAACAAAACAAAAAGCTTTAAAAATAATTAAAAATAAAAATATATTTACCTCCTAACTTTGCTGTTGCTATATCGTATGCTTAAGTTGTGAGGAAGATATGAAAATACTACCCCTAAAGATGGGGAAATTAAGCTTTTTGAAAGAAGCCCCATTTCTATCAGGTATTATCATTGGGAAACAAGTACTCTCCTGGGGTCTGAGAGCAAGGAACTTGGCTGTTCTGTCTGGGTAGTGTTACTACTACTTCATTTCATATAACTGCTGTGAATGCATACATTATAGACAATATACCTATATTGGAGGAGCTTATATAATATTATCTATTGCTTATAGTAGCATTGACTCCAAACTGCTGGAATGACAAATAGATATTAATGGAAAAGGGTGTTAAGTAGTTAGGGTCATCTAAAAAAATAATTTTAATGTCCCCTGTCTTACCTACCATGTAATGTTGTTGGCTCTGTTACCTCTGGTAGTATAGGAATGACATTATACTTGCCCTAAAATACTGTTTCTTAATTTTTTTCACCATAGAAGAATACTTATATAAACCATTAAGAAAATGAAAAATGGGGAAGAGGTACATCTTACAGGAATAAACCTGTAAGAGTAACCTGAGAAGTAAAGGAATCTTGATAAACCAAAGCTTATATTAAACACATATATTATCAAATGCCAATTAATGTGAAAAAAGGAAGGTCCTGGAATCAGACTAAGGATTGAGTATAAATTCTATTTAGCTTTAAATGTTCCTCTAAACACTACTTACCTGATTTGATTAAAAAAATTACAGGCAGAATTAGACTAACCATTCTAGAAGGTGGATTTTCCCATAGGCAAAACACAGAAGTAAATATTCGTAAGGATCAAATATTGTTTCACAGAAGTCAGTAGGTTCCTATTAGGAGTAAGCATATTTTGCTCTCATCTCAAGAATGAGTATTATTATTAATAATATTATTTTCTTGATAACAAAAATGTGTCTAAGCAGAAAAATCTAGAAACAAACCTGTCGTTTGTTTAAGTCATAAAGTGAGGATTGGGCTTCTGGTGTATAGCCACACCAACCAGTTTATGAGTGACAGTTCCAGTTCAGGCCTGTTGCCCTGGAGTAATCATCCATAGTACTGTCTTTCATTCTCAAGTGTTTTGAAATGATCAAAATCAAGTGGAATGAAATTACATGGTTCTGCTGGCTGTGGGGGAGAAAATCTGTTATCTAAGTAAACTAGTCTACCAAGAAGATTGAAAATCAAACATACATGGATTAGTCACAGGAGTATTCTGACTCTTTAAGAATTTAAGATAAATTGGGGGTGGGTGTTATACTTAAGTCAGTGGAAAAAAATGAAAAAATAAAGAAAGAAAGAAATGGGACAGAGCAGGTAAGCAGGAGGTGGCAGAGATAAATTCCAGAGGCACTGGAAAGACATCTGCTAGGGTTTTAATTGAATTCTCAATGCAAAATTA
This sequence comes from Callorhinus ursinus, assembly GCF_003265705.2. NCBI lineage: Eukaryota > Metazoa > Chordata > Mammalia > Carnivora > Otariidae > Callorhinus > Callorhinus ursinus. The sequence goes on from NW_027397072.1 coordinate 42,569,613, forward strand.
CATGGGCAAGCCAGGATCATTTAAAGAATAAATAGAAATAAGTAGCTCTTTTAGTCTTTGCTGTTCTTCTCAATAAATTACTTGACTTAGAAAAACTAAACTAAACTAATTTGGCAGCAGTTGAACAACATCTGGGGAATTTCATTTTGGCCACAAGTTAAAATAAACCAAAAAGAAATATGTAAACATCATAAAAGCAATGCAATATGATGCTCAGATTTTCAGAAGCAATAATTTAATTGCTGTAAAAAAAAGGTTTAAGCACTGAAAACCTAGTTAAATTGTAAGCATGGCATTTTTAGAGTCATGCTGACAAACCAATGTGGTTTTCTGAGTTCATAAATACAATGACAATGCTATTTAAAACCATAACATTTGAACAAAAAGAAGTATGAATTAAACTCACTTTAGATTGCTATGGATTGAAAGTTCATGTCTCCTTTAAATTCACATGTTGAAGCCCTAACCTCTAATTTGATGGCATTTGGAGATGGGAACTTTGGAAGCGATTATGGTTAGATAAGGTCAGAAGGTGGGGCTCTCATAATGGGATTAGTGCCCTTTTAAAAAGAGTAAGAGCCATGTTAGCACACAGATAGAAAGGGGAAGTCTACAAGACAGGAAGAGTCTCACCAGAAACTATAGATAGTACCCTGATCTTGGGCTTCCAGTCTCCGGAACTATAATAAATAAGTGTTGTTTAAACCATGTGTCCATGGTACATGGACTTGTGATAGCAGCTTGAGCTAACTAAAACATGGGTATTCAAATAATACCTACTTATATATAGTGGCCTGCTGTCATGTACATTTGTACCATGTGGCTACAGACAGCCAAAGTTTAGGATCATTATGTGGGCATTTCATAGTACTGAATTTAATTTCCTTAAGAGGAAGACTTTTATCAATGAAATCTGCTGATAGATTTCCACAGTTTAAGAAATAACCATTTATTTATAAATTAAATATCTTAAATGAATAAGAAAAGTAATTTACCAAAGATATTAAAGAAGGGAATTCTATGTTGAATGGAAGACAGATTAGACCACAAGAAGCCTGGGATAGCATTCAATTAAATTGATTGTGTGAGATTTGTGTTTTTGGCTTGGCTTAAATAAAACACTGCATTTCCATTTTAAGTGTGTGTTTATATTGATATCAAACTTACTCATCATCTCTAAGTCATGTATATGATTGCAGTCAAATGTATATTCTATAATACTATAACCACAGCACTCAGTCACTGATATCAATTTATAGGAATGGGGCACAAGTATCCTTTAATTGACACATCATCATATAGCACTTATTTGTAATAAATAATATTTTTAGCTAACACAATTTTATACTCCCTGCTAATAGATACTGATAGTTTCCACATTGTGAGTGCAGTTTCCCAGTCTGTACCTCTCAGGAAACTTGAAATCACGATTCCCCTCACCTCTCTTCCCAATCATTCAAACTCTGCAAAAATTGTTCCCCATTCTTTGTAGAACAGAAGGATAGATAAAGATACTGTTGATGTAGCCTATATGTAGTGTCCTCTCAACAAACGTAAGGAGGAAACAGAAAATACTCAGCATAATAAATATTTTTCCCCCTCTTGATTATTGTTTGTTTGAAATTCCTGAAAAAAAAATCATGCCTTCAATGGATGGTATATTGATATGTATACTTAGGATCATTATGGTTAATATAGCTTCTGAATGGCTAAATTTGATGCTGAATTGCATTCAAGGAAATAAATGCATTAATCTCCATTAAAATGTTCTTTACTTATGAATCTTATTATCCATTTCCAATTAAATAGGAGATTTCTAAATGAGAATACTATAGATATTTGACTTTGGATTTTAATATCAATGAACAAAAATTTTCCTTTATTCTTCCTTCTTTCATAATAGTTTACTAGATAGATCCTCAGGATCTTCAATTTAAACTCTTGCTATTCTAATTAGCTGTATCTGTAGAGTTATTTATCACCAACTTGCCAAGATCTAAATAAGTCAACCATATCTTTCTTCCCCATACTTTACCTGTTACTCTGTTTCCTTGAAGCATGTTCTTAATTTTTCCTAGATACCTAATGTCCTCATTTACCTTCTGAATACCTAGAATTACTGACTGATTGTCCCACCATGGGCTCACTCATCATAATTGGTCTTAAATACTTCCAAAATACACTTTCCAGGGGACAATAAAACTTTCACTACAGGATCAATACAAAAATGCTCAACTAGATTTAAATGGGAAAAGTTTTAAAATTGGAGATTTTACTCTGTATAACTATCTATTTACAAGGTTTTTTTTTGTATGTTTGTTTGTTTTTTGATGTAGTGGTCCATGATTCATTGTTTGCGAAAACACCCAGTGCTCCATGCAATACATGCCCTCCTTAATACCCATCATCGGGCTAACCCATCCCCCACCTCCCATCTAAAACCTTCAGTTTGTTTCTCAGAGTCCATAGTCTCTCATGGTTCATCTCCCCCTCTGATTCTCACCCCCATTCTTCCCCTCCTGCTATCTTCTTCTTCTTCTTTTTTTTTTAACATACAATGTATTATTTGTTTCAGAGGTACAGGTCTATGATTCATCAGTCCTACACAATTCACAGCGCTCACCATAGCACATACCCTCCCCAATGTCTATCACGCAGCCACCCCAACCCTCTCACACCCCCACTACTCCAGCAACCCTCAGTTTGTTTCCTGAGATTAAGAATTCCTCATATCAGTGAGATCATATGATACTTGTCTTTTTCTGATTGACATGTTTTGCTTAGCATAATACCCTCTAGTTCCATCCACGTCATTGCAAATGGCAAGATTTCATTCCTTTTGATGGCTGCATAATATTCTATTGTGTATATATACCATTTTTCTTTATCCAATTATCTGTTGATGGACATCTTGGCTCTTTCCAAAGTTTGGCTATTGTGGACATTGATGCTATAAACATCAGGGTGCATGTACCCCTTCAGATCACTACATTTGTATCTTTGGGGTAAATACCCAGTAGTGCAATTGCTGGGTCGTAGGGTAGCTCTATTTTCAACTTTTTGAGGAACCTCCATACTGTTTTCCAAAGTGGCTGCACCAGCTTGCATTTCCACCAACAGCGTAGGAGGGTTCTCCTTTCTCCACATCCCCTCCAACATCTGTCGTTTCCTGACTTGTTAATTTTAGCCATTCTGACTGGTGTGAGGTGGTATCTCATTGAGGTTTTGATTTGGATTTCCCTGATGCTGAACAATGTTGAGCACTTTTTAATGTGTCTGTTGCCCATTTGGATGTCTTCTTTGGAAAAATGTGTTTATGTCTTCTGCTCATGTCTTGATTGGATTATTTGTTCTTTGGGTGTTGAGTTTGATAAGTTCTTTATAAATTTTGGATACTAGCCCTTTATCTGAAATGTCATTTGCAAATATCTTCTCCCATTCTGTCAGTTGTCTTTTGGTTTTGTTGACAGTTTCTTTTGCTGACCAAAGCTTTTTATCTTGATGAAATCCCAATAGTTCATTTTGCCCTTGCTTCACTTGCATTTGGCGATGTTTCTAGGAAGAAGTTGCTGCGGCTGAAGTCGAAGAGGTTGCTGCCTGTGTTCTCCTTTGGGATTTTGATGGACTTCTGTCTCATGTTTAGGTCTTTCAACCGTTTGGAGTCTATTTTTGTGTGTGGTATAAGGAAATAGTCCAGTTTCATTCTTCTGTATGTGGCTGTCCAATTTTCCCAACACCGTTTGTTGAAGAGACTGTCTTTTTTCCACTGGACATTCTTTCCTGCTTTGTCAAAGATTAGTTGACCATAGACTTGAGGGTCCATTTCTGGGCTCTCTATTCTGTTCCATTGACCTATATGTTGTTTTTGTGCCAGGACCATGCTGTCTTGATGATGACAGCTTTGTAATAGAGTTTGAAGTCTGGAATTGTGATGCCACCAGTTTTGCTTTTCTTTTTCAACATTCCTCTGGCTATTCGGGGCCTTTTCTGGTTCCATACAAATTTTAGGATTATTTGTTCCATTTCTTTGAAAAAAGTAGATGGTATTTTGATGGGGATTGCGTTGAATGTGTAGATTGCTCTAGGTAGCATTGACATCTTCAAAATATTTGTTCTTCCAATCCCTGAGCATGGAATGTTTTTCCATTCCTTTGTGTCTTCCTCAATTTCTTTCATGAGTATTTTATAGTTTTCTGAGTACAGATCCTTTGTCTCTTTGGTTAGATTTATTCCTAGGTATCTTATGGTTTTGGGTGCAATTGTAAATGGGAACAACTCCTTAATTTCTCTTTCCTCAGTCTTGTTATTGGTGTATAGAAATGCCACTGATTCCTGTGCATTGATTTTATACCCTGCCACTTTACTGAATTCCTGTATGATTTCTAGCAGTTCTGGGGTGGAGTCTTTTGGATTTTCCACATAAAGTATCATATCATCTGCAAAGAATGAGAGTTTGACTTCTTCTTTGCCAATTCGGATGCTTTTTATTTCTTTTTGTTGTCTAATTGCTGTGGCTAGGACTTCTAGTACTATGTTGAATAGCAGTGGTGACAGTGGACATCCCTGCCATGTTCCTGACCTTAAGGGGAAAGCTCTCAGTTTTTCTCCATTGAGAATGATATTCACTGTGGGTTTTCATAGGTGGCTTTTATGATATTGAGGTTTGTACCCTCTATCCCTACACTCTGGAGAGTTTTAATCAAGAAAGAATGCTGTACTTTCTCAAATGCTTTTTCTGCATCTATTGAGGGGATCATATGGTTCTTGTTCTTTTTTTTTATTAATGTATCATATCACATTGATTGATTTGTGGATGTTGAACCAACCTTGCAGCTCAGGAATAAATCTCACTCGTTTGTGGTGAATAATCCTTTTAATGTACTGTTGGACCCTATTGGCTAGTATTTTGGTGAAAATTTTTATATCCATGTTCATCAGGGATATTGGTCTGTAATTCTCCATTTCGATGGGGTCTTTGTCTGGTTTGGGGATCAAGGTAATGCTGGCCTCATAAAAAATTAGTTTGGAAGTTTTCCTTCCATTTCTATTTTTTGGAACAGTTTCAGAAGAATAGGTATTAATTCTTTAAATGTTTGGTAGAATTCCCTTGGGAAGCCATCTGGCCCTGGGCTCTTGTTTTTTGGTAGATTTTTAATTATTGCTTCAATTTCCTTACTGGTTATTGGTTTGTTTAGGTTCTCTATTTCTTCCTGGTTCAGTTTTGGTAGTTTATACATCCCTAGGAATGCATCCATTTCTTCCAGATTATCTAATTTGCTGGCATAGAGTTGCTCATAATATGTTCTTGTAATTGTTTGTATTTCTTTGGTGTTGGTTGTGATCTCTCCTCTTTCATTCATGATTTTATTTTTTTGGGTCCTTTCTCTTTTCTTTTTGATAATCTAGCCAGGGGTTTATCAATCTTATTAATTCTTTCAAAGAACCAGCTCCTAGTTTCGTTGATCTGTTCTACTGTTCTTTTGGTTTCTAGTTCATTGATTTCTGCACTGATCTTTATTATTTCTCTTCTCCTGCTGGGTTTAGGCTTTATTTGCTATTCCTTCTCCAACTCCTTTAGGAGTAGGGTCAGGTTGTGTATATGAAACCTTTCTTGTTTCTTGAGAAAGGCTTGTAGTGCTATATAATTTCCTCTTAGGATTGCCTTTGCTGCCTCCCAAAGATTTTGAACAGTTGTGTTTTCATTTTCATTTGTTTCCATGAATGTTTTTAATTCTTCTTCAATTTCCTGGTTGACGCATTCATTCTTTAGTAGGATGCTCTTTAGCTTCCATGTATTTGAGTTCTTTCCAGCTTTCCCCTTGTGATTGAGTTCTAGTTTCAAAGCATTGTGGTCTGAAAATATGCAGGGAATGATCCTAATTTTTGGTACTGGTTGAGACCTGATTTGTGACCTAGGATGTATCTATTCTGGATAATGTTCCATGGGCACTAGAGATGAATGTGTGTTCTGTTGCTTTGGGATGGAATGTTCTGAATATATCTGTGAAGTCCATTTGGTCCAGTGTGTCATTTAAAGCCTTTAATTCCTTGTTGATCTTTTGCTTAGATGATCTGTCCATTTCAGGGAAGGGGGTGTTAAAGTCCCCTACTATTATTGTATTGTTGTCGATGTGTTTCTTTGCTTTTGTTATTAATTGCCTTATATAATTGGCTGCTCCCCTTTTAGGGGCATAGATATTTACAATTGTTAGATCTTCTTGTTGGGTAGACCCTTTAAGTAGGATATAGTGTCCTTTCTCATCTCTTATTATAGTTTCTGGTTTAAAATCTAATTTGTCTGATATAAGGATTGCCACCCCAGCTTTCTTTTGTTGTCCATTAACATGGTAAATGGTTTTCCACCCCTTCACTTTCAATCTGGAGGTGACTTTGGGTCTAAAATGAGTCTCTGGCAGGCAGCATATCGATGGGTCTTTTTTTTTTTTTTTATCCAATCTAATACCTTGTGTCTTTTGATTGGGGCTTTTAGCCTATTTACATTTAAGGTAACTACTGAAAGATATGAATTTAGTGCCATTGTATTGCCTGTAAGGTGACTGTTACTGTATATTGTCTCTATTCCTTTCTCATCTGTTACTTTTAGGCTCTCTCTTTGCTTCGACGACCCCTTTCAATATTTCTTGTAGGGCTGGTTTTGTGTTTGCAAATTCTTTTTGTTTTCATTTGTCCTGGAAGATATTTATCTCTCCTTCTACTTTCAATGACAGCCTAGCTGGGTATAGTATTCTTGGCTGCATATTTTTCTCGTTTAGTGCTCTGAATATGTCACGCCAGTCCTTTTTGGCCTGCCAGGTCTCTGTGGATAGGTCTGTTGCCAATCCAATATTTCTACCATTGTAGGTTACAGATCTCTTGTGCTGAGTGGCTTTCAGGATTTTCTCTTTGTCTCTGAGACTTGTAAGTTTTACTATTAGATGTTGGGGTGTTGACCTATTTTTACTGATTTTGAGGGGGGTTCACTGTGCCTCCTGGATTTTGATGCCTGTTTCCTTCCCCAAATCAAGGAAGTTCTCTGGTATAATTTGCTCCAATATACCTTCTGCCCCCCCTCTCTTCTTCTCCTGAGATCCCAATTATTCTAATATTGTTTCATCTTATGACATCACTTATCTCTCAAATTCTCCCCTCATGATCCAGTAGTTGTTTATCTCTTTTGCTCAGCTTCTTTATTCTCCATCATTTGGTCTTCTAGATCACTAATCCTCTCTTCTGCCTAATTTATCCTAGTAGTTAGAGACTCCATTTTTTATTGCACCTCATTAATAGCCTTTTTGATTTCGACTTGGTTAGATTTTAGTTCTTTTATTTCTCCAGAAAGGGTTTTTCTAGTATCTTCCATGCTTTTTTCAAGCCCAGCTAGTATCTTTATAAATGTCATTCTGAACTCTAATTCAGACATCTTACTAATGTCCATATTGATTAGGTCCCTGGCAGTCGGTACTCCCTCTTACTCTTTTTTTTGAGGTGAGTTCTTCCGTCTTGTCATTTTGTCCAGAGGAGAATAGATGAGTGAGAGAACAAAATACTAACAGGGTAACAACAGCCCCAGAAAAATATACACTAAAATCAGAAGAGACCCGAAACCAGGGGAAAATAAATGGAAAGAAAGAAAGAAAGAAAAAAAAAAAAAGAACATGATCAAATATGATTAGGCTGGTGAATAGATCAGTGCCACACACTAGATTTTGGGCATATTTTGAATATGCTTCTTCTTTTAGAAGAAACTGCCTCTGAAAATTTTAAAGAAAGAAAAACTTATATATGTACAAAAATATGGGTAAATACAATGAAGGGATGGAATATGACTCTAAACTTGAAAATTATTAAAGATTTTATAAAAGGAATTGATAAGATAATAAGCTGGTTCAAAAAAGAAAGAAGAGAAATTAAAAAAAAAAAAGGGAGAGAATGTGACCAGGCAGGAGACTAGAACAAAGCCATACACTAGAGATTTAGGGTATATTTTGGTCTATTAGAAGAAACTGTATCCCAAAATTTTAAAGAGAGAACAATTTATATATGTACAAAAAATAAGGTTAACTACAATGAAGGGATAGAATATGACTCTTCCAGAAAGTGGTCGCTTTTCTGTTCAGAGAGCTGCTGCTATTCTTTTCTTCAATCTCTTGTTGAGTTTGTAGGTGTTCAGAATGGTCTGATGGCTATCTAGCTGAATTCCTGGGACCAGACCTATTTACAAGCTTTTAATAATAATATCAGAACCTACTCTTCTTATTGATAAAAAGTACCTAGTGTCAGTAATTTGGATTTCATATTTTATTGATATCCTTGCCTGTTTTCTTGGTGACATCCTTATCCCTCATGCGTATTAGGCCTTTTTAATGGCTTGTTAAATGAAGCTAGATTTATAGGAAAATTCACTAACTCTAAACCAGCATTTTTATATTAAGAAAATGCCTCCAGGTCATTAAGTTTTGGGCACCAAATGCACTTGGGCATCAAATGCAAATGCAAAATAACAGCAGATTTTTTCTTCTTCAAAATCTATACCACTTTTTTTTTTCATTTTATTTACTCTCTCTAATGGTAGTAAATATGGAATTGTAATGGGAATCCATGTGGTCTTTTAGACAACTCCAGGTATAGATGTTTCATTTGTATGGAAGGGAAAAAAATATATATATATATAAATATATGCATCAATGAAGTAGGTAAGGTCCCCAGAAAAGAGTAGGTTATTTGCTTCCATGTAGGCAGTACTTCCCAGATCAGGATAAAGACATTTAGCAATCTCCATTGGATCCTTTAGATATGAGACATCTGTGCTTTCCTCTCTCTTTGATAGTTAGGAAACCTGAACATTTGATGACAAAGGGAACACATCTGGTCAGGAGTCCCACAAGGGTTGGAGTCAATGTGTTTTATCCTTTAATGGTTTAACAGGTTCTACAGACTAACATTTCATATTTTCACAAGAGACAACACTAGAATGATGCTCAATAACTCCTCAACTAGTTTTCCTGCTTTCATGAATGACTTGAGTTGTCAACTGAGTGACTTGGTTGTCAGAGTCTCCCACTTTGGTCTTCCATTCTTGTCCACAGAGTTCCCACATCTTTGGACTTTTTCTTGTCAATTTAACTTCCTATTCCCTCTGGGATCTATTAACTACTCTAAAAACAAAAATTGTCCCTGTTGGAGTATAAATGCATGTTAATTTATTCAGAATTATTTATGTCTCCCTGAGGTATTTAAATTTTCATAGAGAATTCCTTGGAGGGGGACAGATATTTGAAAACCATTTAAAACAACATCTGTTTTCAAAAAGATTATATTCAAATTTGAGTAACATCTAGAATAAGGTATAACATAATTAGGCTAAATTATCTTCTTTATGCTAGAAAATATTTAGAGTTTTGATGAAAAATGGCAAGTGAAGAAACCATAGGGGTAGAAAAAGAACCATTATTTTGTGGAAGATTTAGCTGTGAAATTAAAAGAAAGACAAAAAGCCACAATAGCAGGAATGCAAACAATAAGTTTATTTGACAATAAAGTGCTAACTTTCAGAGCAAGACATTTATGTTATGGAAAATAATAAATCATATTGATAGTTTGAGCTAGAATATGAAAGACCTTGAATACCACATTCCAAAATTCTTCCTTGTTTTGCCAGGAAACAGGGAATCACTGCAGGTTGTTTATGGAAAGAATGTGATTATGAAGTTTGAGACTATACTAAAGGTAGATTACTGGGTTGATTGATGGCATTAAAGAAAGTGTCAGTAAAACACACACAGAATTTGAGGATGATGTCCATGAGAATGAAAAGTTACAGAAATATTTTTATGGGCAAGTGAATAAGATTTGTTATTTTTCTAGCTTACAGGACTTGAATAATAATATATATTTAATTTAAACTCTGAAGTTGAGAAATTGAGGACATTTTGAGAGGTACAGAATTGGGCAGGGGAGGGAAAGAAGAACAACAAATTCATTTTAGATAAGATAGTGGGGCATAGTGATTTACACAATTCCTAGTACATTACTGCTGTGCAAATATCTGATACATAAATCTATAAAGAAGTTTGCAGGAGAAGGAAATATGATTTGGGATATTGCAAATATCCAAATATTGAAAATATCTCCTTACATGGGAAGAGAGGGCAGGGATATGACAAATATCCTCAATATTACAAATATCCCAATATTACAAATATGCCCTTACATGGGAAGGCAGGGCTGGAGAGACATGTATTAGGAAATCATCCACATGACAATAATTAGAAGTACTAGTTAAGCCAAAGAATGATAAAACCCAAAGGAAGTCTTTGGTATAGCAGACCTGGTGGATATTTTTAATTAGTAGAAGTTTCCAGGCCATCACTTTATCCAGTGATATATAGAAAATAAGCAATTTCATAATTTCATATTAATCTTACAAGTAAAACTGATCTTTATACCGCCTTCATGATGTGGGTGAAAAAACTTTTTAGCATTTGTAGGGACCATGGGTAGGCCACCCCACAATGGGCAACTTTGTTATGAACATTATTTTGAGTTAAAAGCAATCAAAACCCAGCAGATTCAGGAAAAGCTCTTTATGCCCCCGCCAACTGCCTGCTTGTAGCAGGAAAAAAGCTATTAATAGAGATTCCTCTTTACCTACAAAACTTACCTACATAATAGGACAAATTTTGTTTTCTAAACATCTCCTTTCACCTTCCTGCTGAGGGTATTTCTCCCCTTTGTATCCTCAGACTTCTACCCTTCTCCTTAGCTCATATAAGCATCATGTCACCTCACTGTTTTTGGAATTTCCATGTCTCTGTGGATTCCCCCATACATATGCTATTAAATTCGATTTTCTCCTGTTAATCAGTCTCATGTCAATTTGATTCTTAGTCCAGCTAGAAGGACCTTGAAGGGTGGAGGAAATAATCCTTCCCCAACACATTCTGTAGCTCTTTTCTTTAATAAACTTTTTATTTTTTAATTTTTATTGTTTTAACAAATATATATTTCTTAAATATTTTATTTATTTGACAGAGAGAGACATAGCGAGAAAGGGAACACAAGCAGGGCAAGTGGGAGAGGGAGAAGCTGGCTTCCCACAGAGCGGGAGCCCAATGCAGGACTCCATCCCAGGACCCTGAGATCATGACCTGAGCTGAAGGCAAATGCTTAATGACTGAGCCACCCAGGCATCCCAATAAACTTTTTATTTTATAAGGGTTTACGATTTACTGAAAAATTGAAAGCATAGTACATTTGTCACAATTAATGAACCAATAATGATGCAGTGTTGTTAATTAATGCCCATATTTTATTTAGATTTCTTAGTTTTTACCTAATATTCATTTTCTTGCCTAGGATCCCTTTTAGGATATCACATTACATTTAGTCATCATGTCTCTTTTGACCCCTCTTGGTTGTGACAGCTTCTCATGTTTTCCTGGTTTTTTATGACCTTGGTAGTTTTGAGGAGTTCTGGTTAAATATCGTGTAAAATGTCCATTTATTGAGATTTTTCTGATGTTTTTATCATGGTTAGACTTGGGTTATATGTTTTGAGGAGAAAGACCACAAAGGTAAATTTTATTTTCATCTCATCATATCAATATTATTTCATTGTTGATACTAACCTTGATCATTTGGTTGTGAGAGTGTCTGTCAGGTTTCTCTACTATAAAAACTTATTCTCCTTTCCCCCCTTCTCTACCTCTTTATAATTTTCTAAAGCTCACAGATGTTACTTATCCATTGTGATTTGGAAATAATGCACTCACAATATCCACAGTTTCTTACATATCTGCCCTCTTCCCAAACTGTAACACACAATATAGAGGGACACTTAAATAAACAAAATTTTAAAATTTACACTATGTGAGTTGCAATGTTAGGGATATTATGTGGGATCAAATGGTTAGGCACATACACATACATACCTACTTTTCTAAAGACATATTTATCCCTGGATGAGATTTGAGATTTAGGAAATAGCACGGTGATTCTCAAATTTGCCAGTATGTTAAATCACCTAGAGATCATTAAAAACTACTGATGGCTGAGTCCTATCCCCAAAGATTCTCATTTCATTGGCCTGAGGTTTTTCCTGAGTATCAGGGTATTTAAAAACCTTCTCTGGTAATTCCAGTGTATACAATCAAGTATGAGATCCACTAGCCTGCAGCAATTACTATGGTCAATTTGCTTTGCCAGCTGTAACAACAGTTAGTTACAGCAAAGAGTGAGTAATTGGGGAGGGGTGTTATATTGTTATTCTATTAAGAACACTTTGGCTCAATCAAGGGAGGCTATAGAATATACCTTAAAAATGCACTTTAATTACATGTCAATTATTTGTGAATACATCTCAATAAAAATCAGTCATTCAATGAACACTTTAAAACCTAACATCCTTTACTACAAATACTAAGAAGCCATAAGACCATTTCTCTGAAAAAAAAATTTTCAATGTGGAAAAATTGATAAAAAGTAGTATGGTATGCCTGTCATTATGAACATTTTAAGAAGTAGATTTTTGTGTACACACTAGAGAAGAAAAGTGAAAATAATAATCAGAGAAGTAGGGGGTGGCTCAATGATACCCAGAAATGGTGTGATTTAGTATATATACCCAAAGAAATATATACCAAAACAAAAATCATGTCAACTTTTTGACACTCTTGATAAAAGATAATGCCATATGAATAATTTGTAGGAGAAGCTTATAAAGTTATTTTATGTACACTTAAATTATAGTTAGAGTAGTATCAGAGGTTTACTACTAATAAGCCTCTTAAACCAACAAATCTAAACAGAAAAAAATCTGTTAGCAGACTATAGAAGATTTTTTTTATTTTTATCAGAAAACTCTCCTCCTGTTCTTAACTGGATGTCAGGACTAGTGTCAGAGAGCAGAACCTTATTGGTTGACAACAGTCCTCAAACTGAGCTAATTCAGCTCCATGGAATAGCAAACCATAATTAGAAAGCATGCCAGTACATGTCTTAATTGGAGTAGCAAGTGTTTATCCACACATCACTTCTGAGGGACAACTATCTGGGTAACTTTGGGTTCTCTATTATTTTCAGACAATAGAGTTAAGAATTATTCTTTTCTAAGACCATTCCACTATTTATTTATTTTTTATTTATTTATTTTTAAAGATTTTATTTGTTTATTTGAGAGAGAGAGGATGAAAGAGAGAGAGAGCACGAGAGGGAAGAGGGTCAGAGGGAGAAGCAGACGCCCCGCTGAGCAGGGAGCCCGATGCGGGACTCGATCCCAGGACTCTAGGATCATGACCTGAGCCGAAGGCAGTCGCTTAACCAACTGAGCCACCCAGGCGCCCCTCCACTATTTAGAATAGCTATTAACGTAAGGCCACGAAAGAGACAAAATGAAAAATTGCAATGTACTTGTTTTTTATTATTTTCTGATTAAAACTCTGAAATTTTAGAGCTAGTTTTTCTAAAGCCATCACAATTTAAAAATACATAATGTTGCTTTCAGTCTAAGATCACTGACACCACCATACATGTACACACACAAACCTCTTTTCAAATGCATTTCTTAGGTTAATGAAAAAAGAAATGATTTATGGACTATCTGAAAATGAATTATAGTGAGAGCACTACACAATAAAAACAGAGAATTGGGCTAAAAAATAAGTTTGAAGATGAGGCATATCTTTAAAAAGTTACTAGAATATAAAAGAGATTGAAAATAAATTAATAAGCAATCTTAAGCAGCGAGAAAAGAACATCACAATAAATATTATGAAAAAAATGAATTAATAAAGATAAAGAAAATGATGAACCAGACAGATAATAATAAAGTTTATGCTGGGTTGGAGAAATATATCTATCTGTCTTCAGAAAGAGTAATGCAAATCACTAAAAATAACAATGACAATATATAAAAGATAAAGAATGAGAGAGTAGCATAACACAGAAACATAGAAGACTTACAAAATTATAAATCTGGAAATCTTGACTAATTTTTAGGGGGGAGGGATCATGCAGCATAAAATTACTCAAGAACAGTTACAGAACCTGAAGGGATGATTTCATAGACTTAAAAAACTTTAAAGGCTATCAACGATCTGCCTCCAAATAAGGTAAATCTATTATGATGAATTCTACCAAACTTTCAAGAAAATATTTCCTATGATATGTAAACATTCCAAGATCACAGTAAAAGATAGATAACTGTTTGAATCAGTCCTTGATGGTACGGTACCCCTAATACCCACAGTTGGACAAGGTGAATATAAAATTAATCTGTACATGGTGATACTATGAAGTATCATTACTTTAAAGTAAATTATAAATTTAATTAAAGCCTTAGCATATAAAGCCTAGTTATAATTATGCATAAAGTATCATGACCAAGTAGAATTTGTCCTAGGAATATAATAATTAATAGATCAACTGATATATTATAATTAATTGAATCAAATCATAACCCTATGATTTTATTACTCGATGATGGAAAATAATTTTCAGTTATACATTAAGTTATGATTTAAAAAAAAGCAGAAGTTAAGTATAAAAACCTAGAAGAAATGGGCGCCTGGGTGGCTCAGTCGGTTAAGCGTCTGCCTTCGGCTCAGGTCATGATCCCGGGGTCCTGGGACCGAGTTCCATGTCAGGCTCCCTGCTCAGCGGGGAGTCTGCTTCTCCCTCTCCCTCTGCCTGCCGCTCCCCCTGCTTGTGCACGCTCTCTGACAAATACATAAATTAAAAAAAAACAACCTATAAAAAAACCTATAAAACCTTAAAAAATAATTAATACAGGGAAACTACTTAAGTATTCCTTTTACAGTTAAAAATAAGACCAGAAAGATGGATCAAGCGGTATGTTGCGTTAAGTGAGATAAGTCAGACTGAGAAAGATAAATAACATAAAATTGCACTCATATGTAGAATCTAAAAAACCAAAACAAATGAATAAGCAAACAGACATAAAATGTTAATCAGACCTGTAAATGCAGAGAATAAACTGATAATTGCTGGAAAGAGAGGGGTGGGGAGGGGCAAAATAGGTGAAGGCAACTGGGAGATACAGGTTGCAGGTTACAGAATGAGTAAGTCGTGGGAATATAAGGCACAGCATAGGGAAGATTAGTCAATGACACCGTAATAGTGCTGCATGGTGACAGGTGCTGAATACAGATACCATAATGTAGAGAGATGTTGAATTACTGTTCTACACCTGAAACTAATGCCACATTGTGAGTCAACTATCCTCAAATAAAAAAAATGAAAATAAAGATAAAATATATTGAATTAGAGTATACACCACACACACACACAGACAAGACTGCAATGTTCACTATCATCTGCACTAAGCAAAAGTACTATGGGGGTTCTAGCTGATTTAATAAGAAAAATAATAAGAATAATAGGATAAATAGCCACAAACAACATGATTTGCTACCAAAAACATTCATGGGAGACATTTAAACACAAAAAATAGTGACAGTAAAAAATAAGGCTTCCATATGAGATTAACATATAAAAAATACATATAGTCTCCTAAATGCCAGAATGACTACAAATGTATAATAGCCAAAAAGGATCACTAATAATACAAGTAACAATTCTAAAGAAACTCTGAGTAATTCAATAAGAAATGGATGAAAATCATATACAGAAACTATCAAATTTTTCAAAGGTCTTAAACTGACACCTAAATAAATATATATCTTTATCATGGTCTGGGATATCATGACTCAAATTGTCAGTCTTTTCTATGAATAAGCTATATCCCACCCAAACACTTAAAATAGATTAAAAGAAACTATTCTAAATGCAATCTAAAAGAGTAATTGTCCAAAAATAATAAACACTAATTTCAAAAAGATAAATGAGATGGGGTGAGCATAAATTTTCCCTACCAGAAATCAAAACATCAATGTACCATATAGTTAGGATAATTTAAAGACAGTTGGCTAGCAAATATGAAAAACATCATGCCCTCCATTTTCCATTACCAACAAAGTTTATGACTTATATTAAAAAGTAAAATATAAAACAAGTCATCTCACAAAGACCAAGAGACAGACAGAGGCAAAGATAGAGACAAAACAAAGAGAAGACAGAGAAATACACATCTTAAATTTTGTATGTCCTTGAAAAATCATCAAGACCCGAGTAAATAGGCATTCAAAAATCACAGTCTTCTTTTACTTTGAATTAATTCTGTGACTCCCCTTTTTTTCTAATGTATATGAGAGCAAATCTCTCTTCCTAGGAACACAAAGCAAGTTCCAGAAAAGGTTGAGGTGGTGAATCTTGGATTATACTCAATTATAAGAAAAGAAAATATAATGTAGGAAGAATTAAGATGTGATTGTCTCCACTTTTTTGCTGATTGCCAATCTGTTTTATTTATAAGGCTAGTATATCTTCCCTTATTTAAAAAAAAAAAAAAAAAAAGAGGCGCCTGGGTGGCTCAGTCAGTTAAGCCTCTGATTGAGGCTCACGTCCCAATCTCAGGGTCCTGGGGTCCAGCCGTGCAGGGTTCCACCCTCCATGGGGAGTCATCTTCTCCCTCTCCCTCTGCTCCTCCTCCTACTGCCCACTTATTTCTCTCTCAAATAAATAAATAAAATCTTAAAAAAAAAATTCCAACATGATTTTTTAAACTTTTTTAATAATACAGGAAATAAACAGTATGTTGTTACAGAACAGGGCCCAGAAACAAGTATGCATAAATGGGACTATTGCCTTTTATGTGAATTCATATATAATCACTTCAAAAAAAAACTGCATTTAAAATTGCTGGGATGACTGGCTCTCTATACGAAAAAAGTTCCTTAAATAATACTGCACATAACATGTATTACAAATAAAAATCTAATATATATTAAAATCTTTGATAGATATATTAAAGATATAAAAATTAGACATTATGTGTTGATGTGGGAAACAAAGGAAAAGAAAAAAAAATAAATTTCCTTACTACTTAGAGCCCATTCACAAGTCAGGCAGAGTGACATTCCTCTAGGAACTCAGCTGCCTCCATTTTAATATTTTGCTAAGAGCAAAAGGCAATTTTAGCTTAACATTATTCTGAGCCCCCAGGATCCTGTAAGTCTACTTTAACATATAAAAATTCCTTTGGAAACTTCCTTTATATCTATTCCCTCAAGATGCATGTTGGCAATCAACCCCCAAGCACATGACCCACCAATATACATCTAAAGGGTCTCATAACTGAGGTTTTATTAGACAGTAATAAATGACTTTTTCCCAACAGTAGCTAGCTCCCTCAAGGTCCTGGAAATCTTGCTTCCAAAATTCCTTATAGACTTACACCATTTCTAATGCCCTCCCAACTTCAAAGTATATAATCAGCCACTCCTTGTAACCCCAATGCAGCTTTTTCTGCACACAGGTCATGTCCCTGTGCTTTAAAAAAACGACCTTTTTGCACTGAAGATGTCTCAAGAATTCTTTCTTGGCCATTGGCTCCGAACTCCAATTTCAAACCACATGATGTATAAAGGTATAGAGCATATAAAACAAAATGGAGAGAGCAACAGATTTCAGCAATAAAAGGCAAAACATTCTTTACATCTGACATCAACATAATTTTTAAACAAAAAATGATCTAGAAGAACTTGCAATATGTATTTTGAAAATAATAAATATTCATAACATAAAATAAGTTCCATAAATTACAAAAAGACAAGAAAACTATACATATATACATATGATATAACTCAGCAACTCAGAGAAGAAATGTAAAAGACTAGTAGACTTTTGAAAAATATGCTTATTTTTTATAATGTTAAGGAAATGTGTATTTTTTAAAAAGAAGAACTAGATATAATTTTTCCACTGAATTTGAAAACATTTAAACTAGCAATAATATCCTATGTTGATTTGTCATGTGGAAATTGTATTCAAATACAAGGCTGATGCAAATGTAGGCTCATAAAGAACTTTTGGAAAGCGATTTGACCATGTTTATCAAAATATGATATTCTTTGTCCCAATAATTCAAGTATAGTTATTCACTGTAATTTAATATACTCAAATGTATGCACAAAGATATTGCGCATGTGTGCTACATCACTGTTTTAATAGTAAAATACTGGTAATAATTAATAATAAGAGAATAGTTGAATATATTTGGGGATATCTACAGTAATACTTAAAATGGAACCATTACAATTAGTGAGACCCTTTAATTATGAATGTTATATTTCAGAGATTGTGATATATACCAAAAAAGTATATCCATTATAACAAAGAGGACAGTTTTTAAGATCGCTATTATAATTTTGTTAAGTCTTTGACCAGGTATTCCAAAATAGAATTGATAACATAGCATCAGGAATTGCTTTTACCAAGAATTCATAAACATTTTGACAGAAAAGTGTTAACATTTCTGTGAATACCCTCACCATGAGGAAGTATCTGTGAACACTATCTGTTCACTGTTTAAAACATAAAGGAAGCTAATGGAAATGGGGAAATTGTCTATTTATTTTTTCTTGCTAGCTTTGATATGGACTTTAATACCACTTTATTTGTGATTTTGAAAAATTAAAATCAAATATAAAAAATAACTTTTAAAAATATTGAAACTACATTTAATTGACAGATGATAACTTTATGATTTACTGTAATTTGTTTAGAACTCTTTTTCTTTAATTTGATCATCTCTTAATCATCCTGGAATTATTTATTAAGTACACTTTGCAATATAAAAATGTAGAGATAGGTATTTTTTCCTAAGCTGTAAAAATTATAATAGTAAAGATACATTTATTTTAGGGGGAAAAACTTTATATATAAGTGATTTGAATTATATTTTGTAGGGCTTTTCTATAGTTATGAAATAAATTAATTCTTTCTCCTCCCCTTACAATTGTTTGCCTTATTATCCTGGGGAAAATAACTGAACAAAACAAAACCTCTAACAGCTAGATAAAAGAAAATTGCAGCAATTATCAGTTTTCACTTCCTTCTTCTCTTTGGAAAGTTTTATAAGGTGGCAGACTATCTCAATACCACATCTTTTCCAGCCTCAAAATTATAAGCTGTAAATGGTATGAATGGCTGTGATTAGTCCCAGGAAGAACTTGATGGTTTGTTCTCTCGGCCTCTTATTCTTTAGTGTATAAACTTGGTGTAGTTCTCTGTGTGTTTTAGCATTAAATTTTTGACATGCCAGAAATGTTTTTCTTCTTTGATTATGCTAGAAGAAAGCAGTAACATTAAATAAGGCTTTCCATTAGTCTTTTCCAATCAATAAAAATAGATGAAAACACTGACAAGAAGAGTGGTAAAGACTTTTGGTAGGAACAATGACAATCACACAATAAAGCCACTGAGTAAGTTCTGCTAGACTTGATGAAAATGGTGCAAGATTAAATGACCTAATCAAAGCTCAGGCCACAGATTCATTATATTTATGTTATAAAGGCATTAAAAATGTGCAAAAGTATATATACCAAAATTATAACATTGACTTTCTGGGTGGTGGTAATACAGATAGTTAGAGATAGAAATAGAGATAGAGATATAGTATCTACAATTTCTTGCGACAAATGTCTTTTTCATAACTAAAAATATAATTCTAAATCATTTGTTATTAGGTGATTGCCAATTGAAATAATATAATACCATTACACACCAATTACAATGGCTAGAATTATTATTTTTTTAAATGCCAAATGCTGGTGCAGATGCAGAACAAAAGGACCTTTCAGTTAATGCTGATGGGCACACAAATGGCAATGCCACTTTGAAGACTGCTTGAGAATTTCTTACAAAGCTAAACATAATTTTTACCTTAGGATCCAGCAATCCCATCATAGATATTTATCCCCCTAATTTGCAAATTTTGGTAACATAAACTTTGCATGTGAATGTTTATAGCAGCTGGAAGCAACCAAGATGCCCTTCAAAGGGTGATTGGATAAACAAACTGCGGTACATCTATACAATGTAATGTATTCGACAATAAAAAGGAATAAGCTATCAGGCTATGAAAAGGCATCATTGAAACTTAATGCATATTGCTGAGCAAAAGACAGGTTGTTATAAGGGCGCCTGGGTGGCTCAGGCATTAAGTGTCTGCCTTCGGCTCAGGTCACGGTCCCAGGGTCCTAGGATCGAGCCCGCATTGAGCCCCGCATCGGGCTCCCTGCTCAGCGGGAAGCCTGTTTCTCCCTCTCCTACTCCCCCTGCTTGTGTTCCCTCTCTCACTGTGTATCTCGCTGTCAAATAAATAAATAAAATCTTAAAAAAAAAAGATAGGTCGTTATAGCTACATACTGTGTAATTCCAATTATACAACATTCTGGAAAGGAAAATCTCTAGAGACAGTGAAGAGTTAGTGGTTCTCATGGGTTCAGGTGGAAGGAGGGGGCTAAACAGGTGAAGCACAGAGGATGTGGAGTGGTGAAAACATTCTGTATGATACTGCAAGGGTAGACCCAAGAAATTATGCATTTGTCAAAACCCTTAAAACTACAGTACAAAGAGTGAAACAATGTATATACATTAAAAACAAATTATTTTTGATGGGGTTTCCCAAGAAGGAATGCAGACTGTCACAAAAGAATCTAACTGAATTACAAAATGTGTGAAACTACCTAAGTGAAGAGGGTGGGGGGAAGGTACAAACTTAAGTAAGTTTGTGCCCAGATGGAGTTTATAAGATTGAAGACGAAAGGAAATACACATAAGCCCTGTACTCAGTTAATAAAGTTTCCTATTGGATGCTGAAACAATTCTGCTACTAATACTGGAACTGAACAATTTATGATGAATCACAGATGGTAGGAAAGGGAGTTTTTACAGATAAGCAAGAAGGGGAAGCTAGAATAATCTAGGTGGTAAAAAAACTAGAGTTGGAGATAATGTAAACTCATGTTTATCTTAATATTGATACAGATGGTTACATATAGAAATATATGTTTATGTATGTGTATGTGAGTTAGTCTACACACACATATATTTTCTTACTCTTGTTTGCTGGAAAGGCCAACAAGAAACAACATAGCCATAGCAATAAAAAAATCTCGTACCCAGATCATGATTTCTACTACCATTCTCCAATAAAAGGAACCAGGGCTTCTTGGAGAAATGACTGCATACAGGACCTGGACAGAAAATAAGACAGGATGAACCTGAAGTGTCTTGAAGTGCCAGAAAGCAAGAAAGTGCTAATAATAATAATGATGATGATGATGATGCTGATGCTGGAATTATGACAAAGTGTCACAGGAGGTGACTGAAAAAGCTCTAAATGGGCAAAACTAGAACAATTTGGGCATCAAAATAAGTAAAACTATTGGATTATAAACTTTAGGATAAATGAATATTCTGGAGTCATACTGATACAAATAAATGATTGAATAAATAAATAAAGGAAGGAAAAGAGACAAATGTCTTATGCAGAAGAATTCCAAATAATTTTTGTAGGTATTCCACCCACTCCCCAGGAGGTAATAGCATAAATTCTTACTCTTCAAGTGTGGGCAGCTTATAGTAACTTATGTCCAAAGACTACTTGGAAGAAGGGGGAAAGAGTAACTTTACAGTGGAGAAACCTGAAAAACACCACCACAGCCACATGATCAAAGTAAACCTCTACAGTGACAAATCATGTTGGTAATATGTAACCTAAATATGACGTGATAAAATACTACTTCATCTCTGTGGTCTTCTTCCCCAAAGCATATGCTCTGAACTTAATCATAAGGAAATAACATCAGGCAAATTCCAATAGAGGGATATCTTATAAAATACTCAAAAAATACTCCTCAAAAATGGCAAATTCCTCAAAAACAAGGAAACTTGGAGAAACTATGACAGCCAAAAGGAACTTAAGGGGACATGACAGGATAGAATCCATGAACAAAGATATTAGGTAAAATCTAAGCAAATCTGAGAAAACCAAGTTTTATTTAATAATCACATATCAATATTAGTTCATTAGTTGTGACAATATTAGTAAGATAATTCTTATCTTAGAATTAGATATTTAGAATATTAGATGATTATATATCTAGAATTAGATATTAGAATTACCTTACTAATACAGAGCTTACTATCAGATGTTAGTGATAGGAGAAACTAGGAATTCTCTACTATCTTCTCAATTCTTCTGTAAATATAAAACTCTTCTAAAAATATAGCATTTAAAAGAATGAATAGGATACATTTATCTATATCTACAAACAGAAAAAAAAAAGCATCTGAAAGAATATCAATCAAGTTTCATGATGAGTACCTGATTTTTGAAGCAATTTTTCATTATTCTTATTTATCAGTGATTAGACTTTTTTTCTAAACTGAATATAGAGGGGCGCCTGGGTGGCTCAGATGATTAAGTGTCTGCCTTCGGCTCAGGTCATGATCCCGGGATCCTGGGATCGAGTCCCATATCGGGCTCCCTGTTCAGTGGGGAGTCTGCTTCTCCCTCTCCCTCTGGCATTCTCTCCACTTGTGCTCTCTGGCTCTATCGCTCTGTCAAATAAATAAATAAAACTTATTTATTTATTTTTAAAAGATTTTATTTATTTGAGAGAGTGAGAATGAGAGAGAGAGAGCACGAGAGGGAAGAGGGTCAGAGGGAGAAGCAGACTCCCTGCTGAGCAGGGAGCCCGATGTGGGACTCAATCCCGGGACTACAGGATCATGACCTGAGCCGAAGGCAGTCGCTTAAGCAACTGAGCCACCCAGGCGCCCTAAATAAATAAAATTAAAAAAAAATGAATATAGATTTATTTTATTATATAAACCAAGAGTATTTTTAAAAATCCTTTATTTATTTATTTATTTATTTATTTATTTATTTATTTATATTTTTAAAGATTTTATTTATTTATTTAACAGAGAGAGAGAGAACACACAAGCAGGGGAGCAGCAGAGGGAGAGGGAGAAGCAAGCTCTCCACTGAGCAGGGAGCCCAACACAGGGCTCCATCCCAGGACCCTGGGATCATGACCTGAGCAGAAGGCAGACGCTTAACCAACTGAGCCACCCAGGCGCCCCAAAACTTTTATTTTTTAATAATCAACCAAAGAATGAACTCAGAGCACCCTCACTATACAGATGTCATTACTATCCACTTACATTATGAGTAGGATTTTAATAACATCTGCTCAAATGCAGTGACGATGCCTCTGTGCTTTCATCTGGGGATTGCGAGGAGAGGTACAGATACTCAAGCAGCTCTTAGGGGTACAGAAAAAAATGGTCTCAGGATTAAACTTCAAATCTCGCAAAAAAGTGGGTTTAATTTGGTGGGAATCTTCTCTGATGTTGCTTAATATAATAATGCCAAGTAAAATCTGGTCTTTAAACTGGGTGATGATGCTAAATAGACGAACTCAAATATCAACCACAAAGTCCTTTCCAAATCAATGGATTCAGTGAAGTTTAGGGAGTTGTAAACAGAGATCATTGGAATGTGCCCATTGGGAAAAATGAGTGATTTCTTAGCCACAGAGGATTAGATGTTTAGGAGGTTAGAGATTTAACTAAGCATTTTTATCTTTTGTGAAATGGATCACAGAAATGAAATAAGTAGTTATTAATTTAGATGGTATAAGAAATTGATACAATTACATAAAAAGTGAAGTACACTTAAAACACCATCTTAATAAAACTTTTATATATGTAGACTAATTATCACATTTGATTCTCACAGCCCACTAAAATGTTTTTTGGTTAACATTATTATCAATACCATATATAGAAGGGAAATAAGGTTCAGAGAGGCTAAATATATTGCCACAGGCCTCACAACTTGCAGTGACAAGATATGGATTTGACCTACATATTATGAATCTATGACTGGGTAGTTTTGTTTGTTTGCATGTTTTATTTTGTTTTTAGAAAATACAGTCTTCTCCCAAACCCTGAAAAAAGTACACTACAAAAGTACACTTTAAGTAGAACATACAGCCATATATTGAATTGATCCTAAATCATATCTTATGCCATGTTTTGGGTGACTGGGATGTATAATATTAGGTTGCTTAGAGGAATCTAGTAGAATTTGAATATCCAAATTAATTTTATTGACCTCAAAAAATTACACACTTTGGAAATAGTTTATATTCAACATCCAGATCACTGTTCTAATATGATTAACCTTGATTTTAGGGTAAAACCCAAAGGTTATGCACTACCTTCAAAATCAGGTTATTAGCCTCATAAAAATGCAAAGTCAAATGTATAAAAAACTGCTACTTTATGTAGGTTGCCATATGTCATAGGCAACAAACTACTGACTGAACATATGTGAATAGAATTTATTACCGGAATAAAAGAAATCCTTTAGCAAGAAAAAGTGGACGCATATTCAGTGATGACAAACTCAAATTATAGGTTTGGTCAGAATTTTGAAGCATATGTGAATAAAGTACCATGCTTATAAACCTAAATTTCATCTATAATATCCCTGCCAAACCATGCTAACATTTTGTCCAGCATTTTTTCTGTTTTTTTTTTCTGTGTACTTCTTAAAAGCTCCAGTGGCAATACTTTCACTAAACACTTATATTTCAAATATTCAAATATATTCAAATACATTTCACTATAGTCCAAAGCTATAATTACCTTATTGAGCAGCTTTATTAGAAGATGTCAATCCATAGTTACCTACTTTCTCTTATAGCTCATTTACGTTAGAGTAAAATTTAATCCTGAGATCATCAGGGAAACCATCTTCCAAATATTTGCTGAGAATTTGCTCTGAGCCAACAACCTCCCGAGACAAACCTTGGGGTCATTATTATGAATGAAATATAGAATCTGCTATCAGGATATTTCATCTCAATAAAGAAATCCCTACACAGTTTAGAGGAAACAAGTTATAAAACAAAAAGTCTATACCTTGTCCAAATTATCTTCACTTACGAAGTAATAAGGAAAAAATCACAAATGTATCAAAAATAAGCAAACCAAATAACAAATAAATAAATGAGTAATAACTAAGGTGTATGGGCTCCCAATGATTCTGAAAGGATATGTTGCCCAATTTTCTGTTATTTTAAATTTTTCTTAGAGGTATTTTCAATAAAATACAATTTTACATAGACATTAATGGTTTACTTCAGTCACAGTAAGAACTCACTAATAATCATAAATAAGATTAATAGTACTAAAAGAACAATATAACCATATTGGTAGAAAAGGTAATGAGGTAGCTCACTGTTATTGGTTGGTACTAGATTAGTGTCCATAAGTGAGAACATTGTTATATGTTAGTAATAATTAGTAATTACTAACCCCAAAACTAAGAAAAGATCTTATTCACAATCACCAAAAACTTGTGTAATTGAAAAGGCTTCAGCCCCTTGTGCCAGCCTAGCAGTCTTTTAAGATTTAGCAAGCACTCTTAGCCTGCATGATTAACTAAACCTTTCTTTGTATATCTATAGATCATGCATTCTTTCCTAGAAAGAACAGAGCTCTTCTGCATGTCACCAGGCTCTCTTGCACAGCCTCCACCCAGGGAACCACGGAACCAGAACTTCTTGCATAACGTCAGAGCACCTAGATAACTGTGTAGCTGGCATCATGGAGTCTGCACAGAATCAAGAAATGTCACAGATTACTGCACTCCCTTAACTGATCAAACTCCTTGAAAAATCTCTGGGCCAGGCAGAAACCTCTGAGTTGGCCTTCTGACAAGAGTCTGCCTTCTTCCCAGGTGGCCGGCCTCCTGAATAAAGCTCAATTTTTTTTCCAATCCAAACTCATCTCTTGAGTGTTGGCTTTTCAAGTGACCGGCAGCTGAACTTGGGTTTCGGTAACACAGTTTATAATAAATTGTTCATTACTGCCTGTGGGGTAACTATAATTAAAACAAAATAATCTTCCAACCCAGGAATCTCCACAAAGGTACTAGAAGAAACACCCTTACTATTGAAGCATTAAACCAAAACGTGATATGGTCAAGCAGATTTTCATAGAAATAGCTGATATAACACATTATATACATGTTCTCAAGATAAACAACTAGTCCTCTTGTAAGAGGACTTGACAGCACCATTTGTGATATATAGTTTATCTTAACTTTACCTGGTAATCGAGGTGACCGCCTATGTTAGCCAGTAGGCTTTATCCAGAGGAAAAGCACACTTCTCATATCTTTATGACAGGAGGTAGTTTTACAAATCAGAGCAAGGAATCCACTGAAGTTAAGATTCTTAGGAGGGGTACCACCCCTCTCCAGGTTTACATTTCAAAGACATGGCTCCCAGACATTCCCAGGTCAAAAAGCTGACAAAAGGCTTATCTAGTCTTCAAAAGGATTTATATACATTTCAAAGCAAGGAGAAAGCACTTATAGTTGCAAGTTTTATAAGATAAATGCTCTAAGAAAAAGGAGGGGAGGGAAATCTCTCCCTTTACTTTCAAAAGGGAGAAGTAAGCCTCTTATTTGTAATTTGTATTTGTCCTTTTATGACTCAGATTTTAACTACTGAAACAATGGAAGGAAATTTAAAGAAAAACATACACAAAAAGAGCCTATGAAGCAGAAAAAAGAGAAAGAAAAACATACATAAAAGAAAAAAAAAGTATTTAGCTCTAAGAACAACTCAATTAAGATGGACTAGGAAATGATGTAATAAGGAAATACCCTAAACATGTATCAGAAATTTACTATTTAACATATTTAAAGAGATGGTACAAA
The DNA here is from genome assembly GCF_003265705.2 of Callorhinus ursinus. NCBI lineage: Eukaryota > Metazoa > Chordata > Mammalia > Carnivora > Otariidae > Callorhinus > Callorhinus ursinus. Next base: position 42,596,281 of record NW_027397072.1, read on the forward strand.
CCTATAAAAAATCTAATTTTAAAATGTGTATCATTCAACACAATAAGAAATCCAAAAATTTTCAAAAACTAAAAGGCTAGTCAATCTTTCCTTTAATAAGTGAACTTAGTTAATATTAAAAAAAATTAATTCATACCTGTTAGCCAAGAAGATCACTTGATTGATGAGAGGCAGGCAATCCATTCCAATCCAAAGCATTAGACCTTTCCTGTTGTCGTCCACCACTCTGCCCACCTGGCATTTCTTTCATTGAAGACGGACATTAAAAAATATTTTAAAGTAAGTAAAAAAAAATTAGTAAGTTAGGTTCTAACTTGAGCATTAACCAACAGTTTTTTTTTTTTTTTAATTTTCATAATTTTGTTTCAGGTCAATCCCAGGCCTAGAAATCAAGAGGCTAGATATGGTAGCAGTTGACATATTCAAGTTTTATTATTGGAATTTTCCTTTTTTAAATTAATAAAACAAGCTCAAATAGTGAATTTATACCTAAAGACTTCAGAGAATCAAACAAGAATATTATACGACTCAAAGGAGAAGCCAAAAAACAGTCACTTTCGTGAAGCAAAAATACTGTAATGGAGACCAAAATCGGTTCTTTTGGTAGTTTGTTTGTTTTTTTCCAAGTGGAGAGGAAGGGATAGACAAAGTGTCCTTCCACCACACAGACTTTATGTAGATGTCCACAATTTACAATATTTGTCAGGGTTCCTATAGAATCAGCCAATGTAGATGGTGTGGTCTAGACAATGAGCACTGTGTCTCTTTGAAGAACAAGTTTGTTCCTATGGTTTCTAAGATGCCATTGTAATTGAATGTAAAATCTATTTTTATAAAGAATAAAACAAAACATTTTTCTCTTAAACATGTTCAACATGTTTAAAATAGCTTTATACTTTTTTTTCAAGTGCAGGAGTTGCAAACTATGTCCAGTTCACAAGTCAAATCCAGTCTGTGACCTATTTTTGTAGTCTTCAAGTTGAGAATTTTTTTACATTTTGAAAGGGTTGTAAAAAATACACACACACACACACACACACACACTGCAACAGAGACCATGTGTGGTGCACAAAGTCTAAAGTATTTGCTATCTGGCTATTTAAAGAAACAGTTTGCTAATCCCTGCTTTTAGTGAATTGTCTTTTTTTGGAGGGGGAGTTGAAGGGGGAAGTTTATACCTTCAAAACAGAGCTAACATATTGCTCACTCTAAAATTTCTTTTTTTTTTAAAGATGAAACCAGTTCCTTTTACTCTAAATATCTTCCTTCCTAACTTTGTGATTATTTTTTTATTACTAACTATATACTGGCATACTGTGTTTTCTTTTATACACATGAATGCACATATGTGTGTGCACTAGTATGCGTTCCCTGTGATAGGACTCATTAAATATGTGATATTAATGATTTTGTAGATAAAGATAAAACATGTTAACTAAAAGAGTCCTTCCACATGGGGATAAAGCAATTTGTTCTAAAATACTAAATGAGAGGTGTCCTGAGGTCCTTACAGAATCTGGTGTCACCAGCTAGACCCCAAGAACTGACCTTTACTGCCCACCTGCTTGTACTCACTAACCTTTGTCTTACATTTTTCCTTAAGCTCTTTTTTCTAGTTTACCTCTTAACTAAAGCAATGAAACCTGAAACCACTCCTCAGGCCATGGTGACTGCCCTGACAAGAACCCCCACTAGCCCAGACCACCCAGACAATTTGAGCTTAGCTCCTGACTCCAATCTCCCCAGATGAACTGTGGAGTGACCCCTGGAATGACTGACAACTACCCTTACCTCACTATAACTCTAATATCTCACCCAAGAAGGAGCCTCATTTACACAACATACAACATACATATAGGTATGTTTCCCTAAGGCACAGGGGTGACCTTATGCTGGTCTTTACATACCATGAGAAGGCTTCCCTTATCTAAATATTCAACCTAACCCTAAACAAAAGGAATCCATTCACCCTCTCTCATGGAGTCATGGCTTTGGAAGCTATTCCCCATGATCTCCTTATTAGCCGCAAAGAAAACTTTGTGCAACGACTCACCTGGTACAGTTTCTGACTCACCAAGGAGTGAACTCACATCAGTTTGGTTACACTGGGAGTACTTGCAATGTAAAGAAGATTGGTATCTCATTTTCCTATCAGACATATCCAATTAAGCAAGTCTTGCTCCTACAGGTACTGGATGTAGACAATGGCAAAGCAGTGATAGCCAAGCTTGCTCCTACAGTCTTCCATCAGTCTTGCTCCTACAGGTACTGGATGTAGACAATGGCAAAGCAGTGACAGCCAAGCGGCCTGCCTTCTTGCCTGTTGCCAGAGCTATGCCAAATGCTTTCTAGTGGGTCAACTAAACCTCATGGGAAATAGTCATCCTAAATCTCTTACTAGTATTGTATTTGAGAGGTCTTGCTGGAGTGAATTTTTCTACTTCAGTAAACTGTGCACTTGGGAGAGCTCCTAAAGAAAATCCAAATATCTCGTGCATGCACCCCATAAAAGAGCCTGCATTTAGAAACCAGTCATATACCGGGCACCAGTGGTCCATTGCCAGAAAAGCAACATCAGGCAACACAAGGAGGACTCATCTTTTCCTGTCTCCCACTCCCAAATATAAGACAGTCATAGAACTATCGCATGCAAAAGGGAAGTGGGAGGAAATAGCCATGCTCTCACTCATGCTCAGCTGGTTGGACGTCTGACTCTTGATTTCAGCTTAGGTCATGATCTCAGGGTTGTGAGAACAAGCCCTGTATCGGGCTCCACACTGGGTGTGGAATCTGCTTGAGATTCTCTCTCCCTCTCTCTTTGCTCCCCCGACCACCCAACCCTCTCTCTCTCTGAAAAAAAAAAAAAAGAGAGAGAGAGAGAAAAGAGAAATACACTCATGCTATTTTTGTGTTTTTGTGTCTTTCTTTCTTTCTTTCTTTCTTTCTTTCTTTTTCTTTTTCTTTCTTTCTTTCTTTCTTTCTTTCTTTCTTTCTTTCTTTCTTT